>NC_041217.1:69406839-69535476 GCF_002837175.3 Physeter macrocephalus
TTCCCGGACCGGGGCACGAACCCGTGTCCCCTGCATCGGCAGGCGGACTCTCAACCACTGCGCCACCAGGGAAGCCCTGAAATTTTGTTTTAAATTTTACTTAATTTAAATTTAAATAGCTAGTAAATCAACTATACTCCAATATAAAATAAAAATTAAATTAAAAAATAAAAATAAACTTAAATAGCTACATGTGGCTAGTGGATGCCTTGTTGAATATTGCAAGCTTAGCATAATGACTGGCAAGTGGGAAGTGCTTGATGATTAGCTACCGTTGTAAGGAAAAGAGTGTGGAAGCCTTGAGCTACCAGAGCCTTCCTCTCAACCTTAGTTTGTCCTGGAAAGGCCCAAAGAGGTGAAGTAAATTGTGTAAAGGTACTCAGCCATGAAGCCTGCTGGGATTGGAGCCACATCCCTAGCTGGGACTGGAGGCCCAGGGAAAGATTTGACATCATTTCTCTGAGTTAGGTTCGAAAGAGAGAACTGAGGAAATTTACCAAAAGCCTAGAATTTAGGACAGGAGCTGTAAAGACCAGGAGTCCAGTGAAGATGGAGCCAGACTGGGAATGAAGCTCTGGGCCTGGCCGTACTATGAGGCATCTGATCAACCTCTTTCCCTCTCCCTCCTAGAGACCTGGAGAGAACTTGGAAGGGCCAATGGGAAAGTTTGTGTCAGGTCTGCAGCGATCCCCTGTGGCTACATGGACAATTGCCCTAACGAGAGCATTTGTATTAATACCAAAAGGTCATTCTCTATCCGCCTACCCACTTATCCATCAAGCTTTATTTTTTATTTTTTAGCTCTTGCTCAATGCCCAGTCCATCTGTGCCCCTGGGAGCTTAGGAGGAGACAGGCATACACTCAGTATGGTCTTTGTGCTTTTTAAACCATTTTTTTTCATGCCTCCATTATCCTATTTCATCACACTGTATTGTATTTGTTTTATTGTCTTTCTCTAATTCCAGTTTGTGATCTCCCCAAAGCCAAGAGCCAAGTCTAATTTATCTTTGTGTCTCCAGGCCTAGCACAGTAAGAGCTTCAAGGTACAGCAAAGTATAATTGTTAGGAGTTCTGGAGTCAAAGAGTTGGGTTCTAATTCTGGCTCTGCTGCCTACTAAGTGGAGGATGGGGGGTGGGAGGGATCGCTTAATCTCAGATTTTAAATCTCTAACAAGGTAATAATGACCTTGATTTCTAGTACTGTGGAGAGGATTACACTTTTGCGCACACAGTATCTTGTACACTAATCCTTCCACTTGAAATTGGGGTCTACACTTATATTTTCTTAGGAGCCTTGTACCACCAATGCTACGTGAACTTTTCTCTCCCATGAGTATGGTCACACCATCTCAACTGGATCTTTCTGAAAGATGCTCTGAAAGATGCTCAAGTCTCTTTTGTCTTCAAACCAAACCAAACCAAACCAAACCAAACCAAACCAAACCATTCTAGCAACCCTTCTCTTGACTCCACACTCACCATAAGCCCCATTTACAGTCACTCTACTTCAAAGAGTAGAATATGGCGGCACTTCCCAGTTGGCGTTCTAAGACTCACTGGTGTATCTCAAATGGTTACAGGTGTTACAAGATATTGATCTTCTCAGCCCTCAGGGCAGCTGGGTGGTGCCACACTTCCAGCAGGGAGCAGCCTTGCTCAATTACCCAAAGTTCCATTTAAATATAATTTTCTAGGGCTTTCCTGGTGGCGCAGTGGTTAAGAATCCGCCTGCCAATGCAGGGGACACGGGTTCAAGCCCTGGTCTGGGAAGGTCCCACAGGCTGCGGAGCAACTAAGCCCGTGCGCCCCAACTACTGAGCCTGTGCTCTAGAGCCTGCGAGCCACAACTACTGAGCCCGTGTGCCACAACTACTGAAGCCCGTGTGCCACAACCCCATGCCTAGAGCCCGTGCTCCCCAACAATGAGAAGCCCATGCACCACAACGAAAAGTAGGCCCCGTTCGCTGCAACTAGAGAAAGCCCACGTGCAGCAACTAAGACCCAACGCGGCCAAAAATAAATAAATAAAATACATTTTAAAAAATTAAAAAATTAAAAAAAATATATAATTTTCTATATGTGCCACAAAGTGAAAGAGTTTGGGAAGTGCTGACATGCATTCTGCCATCCCCTGGTCTCCGCTTGCTCCCCTCTCAATCACCCCTCAACCCGCTCCAATTTGGCTTCTGCCTCCTTCACGTCTCCAGCATATCCAGTGGGTGGGGTTTTGTTCACACTCAGTTTGATTTCATGCTCACATTGTTACTGCTGATTACTCCCTCCTTCCCGAAACACTGGGACACCAGGAAACCTCGTTTCCTCTCCACTCTCAGCAGGCTCTGCTCCCTCCTCCAGGGTCTTTGAAGAAGTTCTTCTGACCCCAGTCCCGGGCCCTGTTCTCTGTTCACTTTACAGTCTCACACTCAATAGTCTCATCTGTGCCCATGGTTTAAATGATCACTTCTAACGCAGACTCCCATATTTGTCATTCTAATGCAGGTCATAACCTTGCATTTAAGATATGAAACTGCTGGGGGAGGGATACACTGGGAGATTGGGATGGACATATACACACTACTATATATTAGATAACCAATAAGGACCTACTGTATAGCACAGGGAACTGTACTCAAAACTCTGTAATGGCCTATGTGGGAAAAGAAGCTAAAAACAGGGGATATATGTATAAGTATAATTGATTCACTTTGCTGTACGCCTGAAACTAACACAACATTGTAAATCAACTATACTCCAATAAAATTTTTTTTTTTGCGGTACGCGGGCCTCTCACTGTTGTGGCCTCCCCCGTTGCGGAGCACAGGCTCCGGACGCGCAGGCTCAGTGGCCATGGCTTACGGGCCCAGCCGCTCCGCGGCATGTGGGATCTTCCCGGACAGGGGCACGAACCCGTGTCCCCTGCATCGGCAGGCAGACTCTCAACCACTGCACCACCAGGGAAGACCCCAATAAATTTTTTTAAAAAAAGTTATGAAACTGCTTACCAGAGAGCTCTGCGCGGAGGTCTCAAAGGCTTCATAAGCTCAAATGTCGAGACTGAACCCAGCCCCTGCCTTCGAAGCTGGTCCTCTTCCGGTGTTTCCTGTGTTAGCTGGCAGCACCACTCACCACCCTGCTACGCAAGTCAAAAACCTGGGTGTCACGTCTCTGATTTGCCCCAAACGTTCCCATACTATGACCCTTTTGGATAACTGGTATCGTGCATGTGTGCATGCTTTGTGTTTCTGTTGTTGATCATTTCTTCACTGCCAGTCTGCCTGAATCCCAGTCGTGTCTTAGATTTCAGTTTACATAACCATTCCTATGGAAGCTCTTTCCTGACCACCCCCCAGCCCCCAGCCCAGGCTGGCTGAGGGGCACATACATCTGTCTCAGCATTTAGCACACCCATCCGGCATTGTAATCGCCTCTTGTGTGCATTCCCTCCACAGGACTGCAAGCTCTCAGAGGGCATGGGGCAAGTTTGTCTTGTTCTTTGCTGTGCATTCAGTGCCTGGTTCAACAGACATGTGTGGGATGGAGACCGAGATGCAGCAGAGGCTCCCCTCTTACTGGTTCTGCTTATGCCCAGTAACAGCCAGCTGGAGGGGGCTGCTGAATTGTCACCTGATCTGCCCTTCTTCAGGTCCTCTCACCCCTGCTTCCATTCTCTTATTCATAAATAAGTGGGTCTTAGGGTGAGATTGCCCTACCTAAGGTGCTTGGCTGTCTCTGAGTTAGCCTAATATCCAAATAATTCAGTACCTCTATTCCTTCCTTCCTGGCAATGGGAGATCGTCAATTTCTTTGGGGGGGGGGCTTCCATTTAATCTGTTTCTTTGAATCACAGCTGCACCCCTTCTGTATTTCCTTACTTTTGATTGTATACATACCCATTACATTCCTCCTTGCATATATTTTCCTAAGTAGCATGTTAAAGTTTTTTTCAGTTGTGGTTCAGATAGGGCAGCCTAGAAGCCTGTGGTCACCAAAAGCAGTCTTAGAATTAGGGAATGGCTCCATAGAAGTGGCTGAAAATGGAAGGAGGCACATTCTTCCCTGGAGATTGAGGAAGAAAAGCATATATAATTAAAGCAATAAATTGGGTTTTTGACGTTGTCTGTTTACTATTGTCAAATATAATCTATTTCATGCATTTATCCAGAATGCATAAAATAGGTCAGATTTCATTTTCTTCAGTTTGCTTATTTTCTCCTCCAGTTCCCTGCGTAGACACAGAACCCAGATGGAAATGGGAAGACTGTTGACTTGTGTACTTAGAGAAGGTGGTGGTAAAGGATGCAGTGCACTGGACCCTGGGAATTGGATGCCCGTGAGCAAATAAAAACTAAAAAGAGGCAATGAGGTATCTGGGAAAGAGCATGGTGTTTGGAGTCAGACAGATCTGAGTTAGAATCCTGGCTCAGCTGCATTCACTGTGCAGCTTGGGTTTCACTCTCGTTCCTGTCTTCCCTGCATTCACTCCGTGCGGTCCTCCCACCACCAATTTCTCTCTCCACTGGGTTCTTTTCATCTGCATATGGACATGCGCAAATATCATCTCAAAACAAACAAACCTTGCCCTCTGCCTTCTTCATCTCCTTCAGCTTCCACCCAGGCGTCTCCTCCCTTTACTGCCAAGCTTCTCAAAAGAGTCGCCCACACTCCCCGTCTCCTCTTCTGCAATCCCCACCCACTCCTCAGTCTCCGATGATCTGGCTTCGGCCCCCACTGCACCACTGACCTGCTTCTGTCACAGTCACAATGACTCCTGTGTGGCCAGCCCCAAAGACCGTTCCTTGCCCTCTGGTCATCTGGCTACTCAGCAGCATTTCCAACCGTCGAGCTGCTTCCCTCTTGAAGCAACTTTTCTTTCTTGGCATCCATCTCATCCCCCTTTCCTGGATCATCCTCCTACCTTTCTGGCCTCTCCTTAGTCTGTTTGCTGGATCCTCCTCTTCAACCTGACACTGAACGTAGGGGTCCTCAGAGTTCAGTCCTGGGGTCCCCTCCCTTCCCCTTCCCATCACTTCTCTTCACTGGTTACACTGTCTCCCTAGTCCCACGGCTTTAAGTAGTGGACAGCAACACCAAATCCTGACCTGACCCGACCTCTCTGGGAGACTTCGACCCGGAATGTACAACCGTTGGCTGTCCTCCTCCACTGGGGTAATTCACAAATATCTCAGACTTAACTTATCCAAAATAAAATCCTTCATCCTTCTCCTTGCTGGGAAAAAACTACCCTTCCACTGTCCCTGCCCTCCTCCCCATGTTTTCTCATCTCAGTAAGCACCACCACTAGCTACTCAGATAGAAACTTCAGAGTCATTCCTCACAGCTAACCTATTACCCAGTTCTATTGGTTCCTCTCCAAAATATATCTCGAATCCACCTGATTCTCCCCATCTTTACTGCCACCTTTATAGTGGATCTTCTGATTATCTTTTGCCTCCATTACTGTGAAAGCCTCTTAATTCTTTTCCGCACCTCTGCTCTTGCCCTCCCATGCATTTCACACAGAGATATGACCTACACAGAAGATAAACAGACCCAGCGTAAACACTCCTTGGCTTAAAACTTCCAATGTCTCTCTCCATTGCCCTGAGAATAAAACATAGCCCTTTTTATAATGCCCAGCAGGGGGAGCCCTACCTCTCGTTCCGGCTTCCTTTGAAACCACCCACTTCTCTCACCTTGCTGTGGATGATCCTTCAGTTCTGCTAACGACCACAGCTCCTCCCTCCATGCAGCCTTCCTCTGCTGTTCCCTTTGCCTCAGAGGCTCTGACCCCACCCCACCTCTGCCTTCTCTCTCTGTGGTGTGTGTGTGTGTGTGTGTGTGTGTGTGTGTGTGTGTGTGTGTGTGTATAATATTAAACATTCAGAAAAGTAAAATTTTATTGTATGTAAATTATACCTCTGTACACCTGATTATCGAAAGAAAGAAAGAAAGAAAGAAAGAAAGGAATGCATAACAGATAACATAAGAAACATCTGGGTACCCACCACTCAGCTCTATTTAATTCTAAAATGTCATATTTGCTTCAGATATTGTCTTTCTTAAAGGAATAAAGTAGTACACAATGAAGACACCCCACCTCTGGATTCCTTCCCAATTCTATTTTCCTCTCTTCTTTCCCAGAAGTAACTCCTGAATTTGGTATTTGTCATTCCCATGTTGTTTTTATACTTTCCTTACATGTGTGTGTATCCATCAACAATACACAGCATTGTTTGCATAGTTACATTTTATGCAAGTAGTTTTATTGTGGGAGGATTCTGTAACTCACCCAGTTCCTCAGCATGCTTTGTGAGATGGATCCACACTCACACAGGTGGCTCTGGCTGTCATTTCCACGGTGGCATAGAATTTCATTGGATACATACATCTATCTTGATTTATTCTCCTCAAGATCGATAACGGTGCCATTTTCAATTTTTGACCATCATAAACACTGCTGCAAAGACCATCTATCTCTCTGTACACGTCTCCTTGGGCACATATTTGAGAGTTTCTCTAAGGTAAAACCTTAAAATCGGAATTTCTGAATAATAGCGTACTTGCCTCTCCAACTTTACTAAATAGTGCCAGATTGCTCTTCAAAGCGGTTGAAGAGTTTCCACTCCCACCGCAGCGGGGGCATTTCCGGAGCTCCTTATTCTCACCTACAGAGGTGCCGAGCTCGGTCAGGCCTCCAGGGGGCGCCGCGCATCTCGCTGTGATTCTGGGCGGCCGCGCCAAGAGCTGCTGGACGCAGTTCTTCTTTTCGCTAGTTCGTGGTCCCTTGGCCCTGCAGGTAGTCATTGTTGAGGATGAGATCCCAGAGGTGCATTTAGGGCAGGCTCCAGCCCCTGGGTCGCTGGGAGATGTGGCCTTAATCCTCATCTCCTCCAAATCTTTTCCAAAATTTGAAAGCAGTACAAAACAAAAACTTCTCCATCTTGAATTAAAACCAAAAAAGGACCTAGGTTGCTAAAAGAAACATCTGTATGCTTAACATGCAAAATGCTAACATTTTAACCTATATGTTTGCTTCAGATGTTTTCTTTTTAAGAAACAAAACATTCCAGTTACACTTGAAATTCTCCTATTCTTTCACCTCCCTGCCTTCCAGGTGGCAGTTAAGATCCTGAGTTTGGTTGATATCCAAACCATTTATTTGTATAACATATGTATCCATAAACAATGTATAGTATTGTTTGTTTTTATTTACACAAATGCTATTCTGTACCTAATACTCCTGCAGTTTCTTTCCTATGCACACAACATTGTTTCCAAGATAAACCTACCTTGATGCCTGTATATCTGGTTCAGTGTTTATCTGTTCTCCTAACAATATATTTTTAGGTTGTTTTCAGCTTTTGGCTATTTAAGCAATGCTGCATACACACTTCACAAGAGACTTTTGTTTTGTTCATGCTTACTTTTGAGTCCCTAGAAGTGTGCCTGGCACAAAGAAGTTGCTCAGTAAACTTGTGTTGAGTTAATGAACAAACGAACAGCCTCATACATGTTTCTAGGTTGCTCACATGCAGACTTTGCCCAGAATATACATATAAAAGTGAAGTGGCTGAATTTTCAGGTGAGCTCGGCAAATTACTCTCCAAGGCTATTGTTCCATTTTATACATCCCCCAGCAAATTTGAGGGTTTTAATTTCCCCTTAGCTTAGCCAACCTTGGTATCTTGAGATTTGGTGTATATGTGCGTCCAACCTGATGTATATCAAATCATATCTTCTTGTGCTAATTTGCATCTCCCTAATTCCTTTCTATCTCCCCACCTCCAGCCACCAATTGACTTCCTTTGTGGCTTCCAGGTTATCAGATTAGCAGAAGTAGGCTGGGGTGGGTTGAGGGTCACTCTTAAGCTCTCAAGGGGGCAGCCTGACTCCTGAATGGGTCTGGATCTCTCCATGTATTTCCAGCCTCCTTCCTGTCCTGGAAGGTTTTGAATACATGTGCCAGATCCAGGACCTCGGGACTGAAGAGCAAAGTTGGAGACCCAGGGCAACCTCCCCACCCAGTCCCACCTTGAGCTCTGAAGCCTCCTGTGAGGGGTGGGAGAGGGCTCTCTGGGCGCCCATGCGGGTCTGTTATTCTCCAGGTCTCCAGCTGGAGAGTGCCAGCCAGGAAAGCCTGGGACCCAGGGTGCTCTGGCATTTGTAGCAGCCTTGACGCCTCTGAGGACCCTGCATGTTCCCGTGGTGGGAGCTGTCTTTGGCGTCCCTGGCACTACCCCTCCTGTGCACACACCATGCCCTCCACTTACAGGAAAATATGCCATTTGGTCTGTTTGGGTCCTCTGTATTTGACAAATTGACCACTATTTGGAGAAAAGAAGACAAGTTCAAAGGTAAGGGGATAGAAGTAATGGGAGAGAGGGCTGGGGAGCAGGGGTGCAACTGAGGAGGAAAGTTTGAACTCACAGGGTACCCCCTGGCCTTGGGACAATAGGGAAAAATACTGGGCCGCTGGGCTGAATGTAGCACCGGGGGTCACCACCCCTGTAGGCCTTTGAATCGGATCAACAGCCCAAGATGTAAAATGGGACACCAGTGGATCAGCCAGAACAGTGGGTGTGCAGGAGCCACTGCCAGCTGCCATTGGAAAGGCCCATATTTCTAGCATGTAGGGATGACTCGCACTTGAGATCCTTTCCCATCTGAAAAGCATTAAAAAGTCATAACGTGCAAGCCCAGAGAATGAGCCCTCTGACTTAACAACCCTTTTACTTTCTTTTGCAAAGCATTAAAGTCATTAACTTCCAGCAAGCAGGGACAGGTTCTTACTGAACTCTTCTCTTCTGAAAAGCCTTAAAAATCAGCCACGGTGAGACCTTGCCTCTCACTGGCAATGTTAAACCATAAAGCACTGTACTGCTGCTAAGTAATGGGACCATTGTGTCACTGTGTGACTTAAGAAAAATGGAATCTAGTGACATGTCTTCTGCTCAGAAGCCAGTGGTGACTCCACACTTTGGACCAGATACGATCCCATTGGTGTGAGGTTCTGCTGCCCTTTCACTGCCTTAATCTAACCATGTGTTTTCTGCTACCCACTGGATGAGGTTTTGCCCTCATCCATGCCAGCCGACTCCCCACATCTTTCCCTCTCCGTCACTGCCACCCACTCATCTTGCCCATCTCTCTCTCTAAGCCTCCCTATGTGGACCTGACGTATAACATTCGTATTTTTAATAACATCCAAATTTGTATATCCTTTTAGGCTATCTGACCACACCCTCCACATCTCATTGAAGGTTCAACTTTGTGAATTCTACCAGGTGCACTCCTCTTATCTCTTCAATCGCTCCATCCTTAAGTATTTATACATTGCATCTTTTCTAATTGTATGTGTCCACCTTTGCATGCACACTTAGGGGTGTACATGTGTAATGTATTCCCCACTAGATTATACAACTCCAAAGTCTATTCTTTTCTTCCCATTTCTGCATCTATGTGCAGATACCCAGGCAGGTGACGGCATGTCAATTAGTCAGTTGCCACATGCTTATTGAGCACCCAGGTGCCAAGCATTGTGCTGGATGCTATGGATATGGGCACAGTCCTTAGACTCTAGTAGGAAAGAGAAAAATTAAACAACCGCGTGAATCATTATAAGTGAGCAGAGGGTTGCAAAATAGAAGGACAGATGCTTTGGTAATATGTATGAGTATATGTGGAGGTGGTTGGATGCCATTCCCCAGGAAATGATGTTAAACTGAGACCAATAGTAGGGGTAGAAGTTGGGAGCTAGGCAGAGCTGGGGAACAAATCATTTCAGGCAAAGGGAATAGTATGGGTCCAGACTGTCATGCAGAGAGAGCATAAAGCATCTGGTAACATGCAGGGAAGGGTTAATTCAGCTGGCGTGGGTTGCCCCAAACTTATACATTCCAAAGGTCTTCAGGACTGCCCCTGGACCAGCTCCTGCAAGATGACCTCTGAGCTCTTGGAATATCCTGCCTGATAAGAATGCCTTTGTATATCTGAGACCTTGGGCCAGGTCAGATAGTCTATGCTAACAAAGGGACATGGTGAATCCTTGTTTTTATATGCTGAGGCTGTTTTGGGCCTTCCATATCCATTTGACCTCTGCTGGGGCTGGAGACTGAGGAGATAAGGTCAGTTATACAGGTGTTGACTACATGATACATGATGACCCTCAACAAAAACCCTGGACACCACAGCCCGGGTGACCTACCCTGGTTGGCAATATTTCTTATGTGTTGTCACACATTGCTGCTGGGAGAATTAAGCACTGTCCATGCAACTCCACTCAGAGAGCATAACTGGAAGCTCCCACCTGGTTTCTCCTGGACTCTGCCCCATGTCCCTTTCTCCTTTGCTGACTGTAATTTGTATCCTTTCACTGCATTAAACCATAATGGAGAGGGTACCAGCTTTTCTGTGAGTCCCTCTAGCAAATCATCACAACCAAGGGTGGCCCTGGGGACTCCCAACACAGGTAGAGCAGAGAGAACAAGGGCTGTGGGGGGAGGGGAACGACTGAGGTGAGGAAAGAGATGGAGAAAGAGACTGGATTCCTCAGAGCCTTATAGGTCATGATCGAGAATGACATGGTTCTGCCTGTGGGCTTGATTCCAACGTGGTTACTTTATTTCATTCTATTCCATGGCCCTAGGCTGCATCCAGCCTGACTAGATCTCACAAAAGGTACCTACAGAAAACATGCCAATCAGTGAATTTGCTTGGTGTGGGGTTGGGGTGAGCCCAGGGGCACATAAAACCTACTGGAGATGAGCCGTGTCACCTGTCCGGATTGCTGCACCCATTATTTCCTGTATGGCCCACCTTGGGTTTGGAGCAGTTACTACTCAATATATATTGGTAAAGAAGAAACAGTGGTGTGTCTATTATAACAGCTTGGGGGAAAAAAAAACCCAGAACTGTTTTCCATACTGAATCCCACATAATGAAAACTCAGAGGTGACATCACCAATCTGTTTCATGATCACATATCCATGGTGACAGAATAAGTCAAAGGAAAAATAGGGTGAGAGAGTGGTTGAAGCGATTTGAGCAATTTGTTGGCACAAAAGACTCAGTTATCAAGGTTGCAAATAAGTCATCAACTTCAGGCATGGACGGGCACCAAAGTGTTTCTCAAATTTCTGCTTGCTTGGACAAGCATGCTGCCTTCTCAAGAGCATGCCTTGAATCCTTAATAGCCGGAGAAAAATTTTAAAGTAATGGAAGAAGTACTTATGTAACTCATTTCTAAATCAACAGGGGACTATATTTTTGATGGTGCAGGAGGCTTGAGGCAGAAGCCTGTTAGGCGTGATGGCTGTGCATGTGGCCCAACACTCCCAAGTCAGAGCGGTGCTCCCGAGTCCTGGGGCAGCAGCAGGGGGTGGGGTAGCCGTGTGATCTCAGAGCCACACTGATGGCCCCGTAAGCCAAGTGCCTCGATTCTGGAGAACACGAGATGCTGTTATGCAACTTCTAATTACAACGAACTCTCTTCTTTCTGTTCCCAAGAGGGAAGGCAGTTTATACTTCAACACAAACCTAAGTTTGAACCCTGTTCTAGCTATGTAACTTTGGGTGTTATTTAAACTCTCTGGGCCTCAGTTTACTCATCTGTTCACTGGTCATTATAAGAAGACCTTGTTCATAGGGTTGAAGACTCGATGAGGTAATGCCTATAAAGCACTTGGCACAGTGCCTGGCATGCATTAAGGGCTCAAACAACAACAACACAACCAGAAAGGACGTTAAGGTGTTTAGTAAGTCCTCAGACATAAAAAGACATTTTCGAGGGCTCGATGCCAGTCACATGTGCCTCAAGATTGTCATGCTGGGTGAGGACATCCACATGCTCTGAATTAGATACTAGTGGATGTGACAGACATGCCCTAAGGAATCAGCTTTACTATTTCGGCCTTCAATGTTTGGGCGGCATTTTAAACAGCAGCCCGTAACTCAGGTGCTGCTGGCTTCAGGGTCAGATGCAGGGTTGTTCTTTCGCTTCCTAAGACGATGAAGAGAATGGATGTCGAAGGCTGTGCTGATAAAATGGCCCTCGAGGGGCTTCCCTGGTGGCGCAGTGGTTGAGAATCCGCCTGCCGATGCAGGGGACGCGGGTTTGTGCCCTGGTCCGGGAAGATCCCACATGCCTTGGAGCAGCTGGGCCCATAAGCCATGGCCGCTGAGCCTGCGCGTCCAGAGCCTGTGCTCCGCAACGGCAGAGGCCACAACAGTGAGAGGCCCGCGTACCGCAAAAAAAAAAAAAAAAAAAAAAAATGGCCCTAGAGGTAAAGTTCTGATCATAAAGACAGACCCCTGTGTAACTGGAACTAGGGGGAGGTCTTGGCAGGTGCGGTGTCTGGTGGAAGGAGGATGGGTCTGGAGTCACCACTTGGGTTCAATCCCAGCTCCTTTACTACAAGTGTATGAAGCTCCTACTGGTCTCTAAACCTCAGCCCCTTCATCTGCACAAAGGGGAAAATACTTGACTTGCAGAGTGACTACAAGGATAAACTGATACAGTGCAATGTATGTAAAACACCTGCTATACGGTAGGCACTTCATAAATGATGATATAAGTAAGCAAAGTACAGTCACAGCAAAGCATGAAATGCATTCGTGGTAACTGATAGTGTCTGGTGACAAAGCAATCCTGTGAGACCAAATTTGTTTCTTAGAAAGAACGGCAAGATACAGACAGCAGGTTTGATGTGAAGCTTGGCAGATGAATGCAGTTCATTCTGGGAAATGGCTTATGGTTTGGATCAAATCCCTGCCCTGGGTGACATGTTCATCACTGCCCTGGGAAGACCTGATCTGGGGGATCATGGGGGACAGGTGGAGAGGGTCTGCATGAGGACCAGACCTCTTAGCCGGTGACGAGCCGCCCTGTAAGGGTGATCACAAAGCACAGCTCCAAGAGAGGTGCGGGGAGCCGCAGTGAGTGCACAGGATGTAGCCCTATGTCTGCAGCGGGAAGCTGTGTGCTGGGACTCATGGCCTGGGAGGCAGTCACGGAGCTTGCAGCCCAGAGAGCAAGCGGACCCCAGTCCAGGCGTGCTGCCGGTGAAGTGGAGGTGGGGAACCAGGCCAGGGAGGGATGGTCTCAAAGAAGGGCTCCTCCTGTCCTGACTCCAGTTGCTTCTGCATCAAAACAGTTTTCTGGGAGAGGGACCCAAGAGGTGACAAGGGCGGAACCCAATTGATAAGGGGGATGTTTTCCACAGAGAAAAGCCTCCATTCAGCAGGGAACTCAGATCACATGTCAGAGAATAAACATGAATGAAACTTTAAAAACATGAGGGTGGAAGCTGACATTACAGCTATGCCCACCAGCAACTCACTGAGAATAAAGCCCTCCTGCGTGTAGAAAGTTAATGGTGTCTATCACCCTCTTGGAAACCCAGCCTGGGGAGAGGAGAGGGACTGGGGACAGGTACCAGACACTGCTTGAAAAGGTAATGGTGTGTGATGGGGTTCGATTGGCCCTTTCTCCCCTATGAGGATGTGTGCGTCCACAGGTGAAATTCCCACGTATGCTCCCACATCTACTCCCATAGGAAATGAAAGCCTATGGTCGCATGTGGCGCTTGTTGGTCTGATGAAGTGGTTTTCAACTGGGGACGATTTTGTCCTCCCGGGGGACGTATGGCAATGTCCGGGGACACTTTTGGTTGTCACATTTTTTGGGGGGTGCATGCTACTGGCATCTAATGGATAGAGGCCAGGGATCCTGCTAACTGCCTTACAGAGCACAGAATGGCCCACACAGCAAAGAGCTACCCAGACCCTAGTGTCAGTAGTGCTGGCGTTGAGCAAGCCTGGTCTGATGCAACGCGGAGGTTCTTTGTCAATGGAAGCAGCTTGTTCCTCTCACCTGTCATCTCAGTGTGGGGTAGAATGGGGAAGGGTCACAGCTAGTCTGCAATCCCTCTTTGGTGGCCATATACAGAAGAGGGTGTGGTGCGAAGGCAAAAAATTGGGGGTGGGGTGGGAATGAGCCCAAAGAGAGACTCAGGCTAACCTCTTAAGGTAGATGGAAGGCCAAGGGCAGAGTTTTTCATTTCAAGTCAACTCTTACTTATTTAAAAACCAATTTCCTTAAGCACATAATTGTATGTTTATTGCCCTGAGGAACTCTTGAGGCAGAGGAGACCTGCTGAACTTATAGGGATGGAGGCTGCACACAGGGTTTTAATGGTGTTAGAAAAATTTTTCCTCTCCTTTGAAAGAGGCTTGGGAGAAAGAGAAGGGCAGGTTCCTCTCCTGCAGGGCAGAGGATGTGGGGGGATGGAGTTAAGATAGGAACGGAGGGGCAGACAACGTGAGGAACGGTTGTGTGACTCCAGCGGGCTGGGATCAGAGACAGAACTCCGGGGTGCAGCTTCAAGCCTGCTTCTTCTCTCCCTCCATCCTGGTAATTGGAGGGAAGGGATGCAGGAAGTGGGCTGTTCATACCCTTCCTGCCCCACCAGCTCTGCGTGTACACACAAACACGCACATGCACACACAATCAAAATACTCCTTTGGAAGATGCTCTGGTTTGCATCAGGAAACAGAATGGGTCACGCTGTTGTGGGAGGAGGGGGTGGGTGGGCAGGGCAGAGGGCACTTCGACGAGCAGAGGGTAAGGGCTTCAGTGCTTCCCCTCTTCAGCTACTTCTCACCCCTCGGTTTTATTTATTTATTTATTTATTTTTTTGCGGTACGCGGGCCTCTCATTGCTGTGGCCTCTCCAGTTGTGGAGCACAGGCTCCGGACCCGCAGGCTCAGCGGCCATGGCTCATGGGCCTAGCCGCTCCGCGGCATGGGGGATCTTCCCGGACCGGGGCACGAACCCGTGTCCCCTTTATCAGCAGGCAGACTCTCAACCACTGCGTCACCAGGGAAGCCCTCACTCCTCTGTTTTAGCCTGAACGCTTGGAACTGTAGGTTCTTCTCTTTGAGAGATGTCCTCACCTGGGTAAGCTGGGTGGGGACCAAGGGAACAGAATGAAGGAACTGATTATCCAGATTTGACACACGAGGAAAGGAGTGGGGGCGGTGAGGGCACTTTACAGTCTTTCTCTCACTGCTAGATGGGCAAGACGCTGGCTCATACTCCTTTTGTCTTAAGAGGGTTGGAGGGGGGTTGAGTTGGGTGGGTGGCAGAGGAAGGAAGATGCAGTGAGGAGTGGGTGGCCTGGAGCTGGTGGTGGCCTGGGCTACAAAGGCTGGGGTCTGCAGGGGACCCTTGCCTCCTCACTCCATGTCTCCATTGGATGTGGAATGCATGTCTGCCATGGTACCTATTCTATGTGGTTGGACTCTGTTGGGCTCCCCTCCTCCAGCAGGCTGTGAATCATGTCCCCTTCAGCTGAAGGGCCTCTGCATCTAACAAAGCCTGGTATATAAGCACTCAGTACACATTTCATGATGAATTCCTACCTTATCCATCCTGGCCTGCCATTCCAGACGAGAGGACAGGAATTCAAGCAAGAGTTATAGCAAAAAGAGTCCACCTGGCTAGTCTATCCCATTCATCCTATCCCTCGAAGCTGCAGGTGTGGTGGTGGTGCTGGTAGGATGGCATCCAATGGGGAAGTGAAGGTAACATCTGAGAAATATGGCCAAGGTTCGCAGCCCTGAATGTCTTCATTTAATCATCAAACATCCTCTGCATACCTGCCCAGGGAGGCTGGGTTCTGGCATTTCTTAGCCTCAGGCTGTGGGGCAGCATAATGGGCTGGAGGTCACAGGTGAGCAGAGCAGCGTGAGGCTGGGGAGAGGCACCCAGCCCCTGGGAGATGGTGACAGTGATTATCTGTGAGCACAGCATCCAGGCCTTCTCTGTCTTAAGAGGGCTAAAGGGATGACACACGTGGGGCATGCGGGCCTGGATTGAGGGGCTGTGTCCACAGAGGCCCTCCTGGCCTGTGGGCATCAGAGACCTTGGGCTGCCAGGGATTTGTTTCCTTTTTATTGACCAGCTCCCCAGAAGACACATCAAATATTATTAGAGAGCAGATACATAAGAGTTTCAGCATCTTTAAAAGGCTGAAAATGTGTGCTGTAGCCCTAGCCCATACTTCCACTTTCCAGAAGTGTAACTTTGCGCCTTTCTGAGCCTTGGCCGCCTCATCCAAAGAAGGGATGGCCCTTCTGCCTTCCCTTTATTATGGGGCTATTGTGAGGCGCAAAAAAAGTCGCAAAGTGTGGGAGCACTTTGTAAACTTAAAGTGCTATGCAATGTGAGCTGGTTCTTTATTTATTCAAGGCAGTGGCAGAGGCACACCCCACATTGGTGCTGCTCCAGCCATCCTCCTACCAGGACCTGCCTGCAGGGAAGGGCTACTGTCTTTTGAGCCAGCTGAGCGAGCGCTGGAGGTCTTAGCACTTTTAGTTCACTTCCGCGTCTCTGGCCCCATCTAACACACAGGTCAGGGCCGTGGGGGGCCTGGCAGAAGAGTGCTGAGGTCCCTTATTTCCTTCGCTGGTAGAACTGGAAGACCGCCTTCTCTTGCTCATAGGTCTCGATGGAGCCGGGTCGAAGGCGCCGGATCTCAGCGATGGCGTCCCCTGCAGCCAGGCCCCGCTCCTTCACCAGGTAACAAGCCAGCATGGTACCCGTGCGGCCAAAGCCCAGGGCACAGTGCACTCCCACCGCCTGCGAAGGGGGAGCTGGGTGGGGAGGCGCTCAACGCCCTCCCAACACTCTCCTGACCCTCACTTGTAAAATACAGCCAGGTTTTAAAGATGTAGGACAATGAAGAATATAAATATCTGGTTAAGAACTTATTTTATATTGCTTATATGTTGAAATGATATTTTGGAGTTACTGGGTTAAATTATATTATCAAGATGAATTTCTCCTGCTTCTTGTTTACCTTTTTAAAATGTGGCTCCATTACATTTGGACAGAACCTTGCTCTGGAGACTGCTCAATACCCCCTGACTTCAACCCCCATCTCTCCCAAGTCTGTTCACCCTCTCTCCTTCTCAACTCACAACATCAGCTGGCTCTTCGCTGCCTTTCCTCGAGCCCAATTCACACTACTGGGCCCTCTTCATACTCCTCCCCCTTGCCGCCCCGCCCCCCCGCCGCCCCTCCCCCCGCCTCCTACCCGCTTTGACTTTCTGTTCTGGTTGCGATGGTCTCCTGGCCCCACCGCCTTCCTCCAGTCTCTCTCCCGGAACCCAGCTAAGTTATTCCTGGCCCCGACCTCCCCAGCTCCGCGTGTCCCCGCTGACCCCTCCCAAGTCCCTCCCTCCCGGCGCTAACCCCGCCCACTGACCTCTCCCCGGGCGTTGGCCTCGTCGACAATCTTCAAGAAGCGGTCGATCTGCTCTGGGCCCGGCGAGCAGAAGTCTGGGATGCGCAGTCGGTGCAGGGTGAGGCTGGGGCAGCTGTCGCTGTGCGGGGGCCGGCGCTCCGTCAGTGACACCAGGTGCCGCACACCCTGGTCCAGCAGGAACTGGTAGTGGGCGGGGAGCCGGGGCAGGGCCAGCCCCGCCAGCCGGCCGGGGAGCACCCACGAGAAGTTAGGGGGCTGCACCCCCATGGCTGACGGAGGGCACAGAACAGCGGGTCACCGGGGGCGAGGCCGGCCCGTCCCGCTCCGCCCACCCGCCCCCGGGCCGGGTAACCGTCCACCTACCTAGCACTGGTGCCTCCTGGGGCCAAGTGGTCTTCGGGACACATCCTGGGTGTCGTCCTTCTCCGCCTCAGGGGATTGGCCGAGCCGCTTGAGGGCGGGGCTAGAACACCCAACTCCGGGCTCCCAGTGACCGCCGGAGCGTTCTGGCCCGGCCCCAAGCAAAACACTCGTTGGTTGGTTGGATAGTCAATAATGGGCGGGATTACTGCAGCCATGTGCACGGGGATTGGTGGACCACGCAAACAGCCAAGACAGAACACCTATAAGGAATTAAGAATTCTTTTCTGTGGATGAAGCAACTCCGGGTCGAGCTCTGCTGCTCCCTGGCGGTCGGTGGGAGTTATTGCATCACTGGCCAACTGCCCCTGCTGCCCAAGGGCCTGGTCTTGTCTTAACTTTCTTCACAATGTATGCCCAAGGGTTTAAGAGATGGCAAATCTACAAATCTACGCCTTGGGGGAGGAATCTTCTCTACAATAGCTCTAAGTCATTATCAGTGACTTTTTGAACTCGTCCAGTAATTGGGAATCGCCAATGTACAGGGGACTATTCTTGTTTATCCACTGCTGGAATTATTTTAAAAAAAACAGTGTTTCTGCCATTTGGTGCCCTGAAATCGTACCCGGGAGAATAATTATGTAATAATAACAACAAAAACAGCAACAACGACAACAACAATATAAGAATTAAAAAATTGAGCATTTACTATGTGCCAGGTATTTTTCAAACTGATTTAATTGCCACAGTAATCTTACGAGGTGGGTAATCTATTTAACTATCTTACAGATGAGAAAACTGAAGCTCTGGAGAGGTTCAGGAACTTGACCAAGAGATGACTGATGGCGGGGGATTTGAAACCAAGCAGCCTGGCTCCAGAATCTTTAACAAAACTGTGTTGTATTCCAAAGTTAAGTAGAAAGTTACTGCCTCTTTACCTAACCATCCTCATGCCCCTCAGCTGGGTTAAACAGTTGCAGGATTTGTTAATTTTTCTTCCTATTTCCTGATTCTCAGGTTCTGTGAGTCACCCTTCCCTGGGGAGGCTAGAGTTTCTCTGTGTCATTCATAACAGGTGGGGAGCTAGATCTGAATACAGTGTCTTAACTGTGATCTGACTGGTTCATATCCTCATTTGAACAATGTGCTTCTAGTGATCAGACTAATTATAATTATGAATATAGTTAACCCTTATTGAATTTGCTTATGTACCAGGCCCTGTGCCAGGTGCTTTCTGGAAGAGCCACATTGGGAAAGTATTTTTATATCTCTTTTACACATGAGTAATCTGAGGCTTAAAGAAGTTGGTTAACTTAGCCAAGCACACATAGCTAGTAAGTAGCTGGGCTGGTTGAGCCAAGGTCTCTCTCATTCCAAGCCCAGGGTACCTAGTCATGAAGACGTACTTCCCTCCTTCTGTCCCCATCTACCCCTGACACACACATTTGGTTCCAGCAAAATGAAAAGGAATTTTTCTTCCTCCAAAGATCAAAGCCTGCTCTGACCCTGTGGAAGATGCACTTACCGTTTACCCCGGCAACTCTGAAGCGTCACCTCTGCCTACTCTCCCCAGGTTCCAGGAGCTGCCAAATCTACCCTTTCCCTTTCTTCTGTACAATCACAGCCCTGATTAAGCCCTTCTTGTCTGTACTCCCATTTCCCACACAACTCCCTATGACTCTTTCTAGCCCATCCCAATTTATTCCTGTTGTGCCCTTCAGCCACCAGTCACCCCTTCTCCCCTCCCAGCAACTACTCTCAATCCCTTGCTCAGGATTTCTGGCTGTACTGCCTCTGGAGACAAGACTCCAGCACTTGCTCCTTTCAGGTTGAACTTTTCTCGGTCCCTTTTCCTTGCTGTCCTTTCTTTGCTCCCTCACTCATAAGGGGAAAACTTCCCACATCTCTCTCTACCACCCTATGCCCCTTCCTTGTCTCCTTGAGATCCAGCTCAAAGCCCATCTTCTTCAGAAAGAAGACATTTCTGGAGGGAGGGGGGACAGAGATTCCTGTGTGGGTCTCTGCAGGGGTTGAAGTGCATCCATCAACCCACCTGGGCTTCCTATATAGGAATTCCTCCCTCTTTACTGCTCTGCCTCTGGCTTCCAACAGGCCCCAGGTGAAGGGGTCCCTGCCTTGGTCTGTGTCCCATTGTCAAGAATATTATTTAATTTTCTGTCCTGGGCCCAGGGGGCCTCACACTGAAAGAAAAACTCCTTTCTGATGGTTTCCTGGCTAGGATCCCTGCAACTAAATAATGTCAGCTCCCCGCACGTAGCCCCCAACCTCATGCAATACTGAGCTTCTTTTCCTTTCTCTTCTGTGTTACCTGACCTTCAGTAAGATTTAATCTCCATACTCCCATCTCATTTTATATAAATATGTACTCCTAGTATAGCAGTTAGTTTATTGGATTGGGGTTATCTGTGTCAGAGCCAAGAAGGCATCATTCCATCTTCAAATTTCACACATGTAATACAGAGCCTGATACACAGTGCTCAAAATTGTTAAATGAATGAAAAAATAAGTAGAATGCATAGGCAAGACTGTGAAGGTACCTTTCTGGGAGTGTAGGCGAGTTTCCAGGACTATGTGACAATGTGTGTTTATGTTTCTTTTTTTTTTTTTTTTTTTTCCTCCACCAGCAAAGTGAGTTTATTCAGGAATAGTAGAGAATTGCAATTCGGGACAAGCAAACTATGGCGAACCATAAGCAGGTTCCGGGAACAGAGGAGAGGGGCTTGCTTTTATAGAGGAAAGGAAGAATTGAGGAGGGCTGTGATGGTTCTTCATTGGCTGCAGCCGGTGACAGCTTGTTGTTGATGGGCCAGAAGGAAATCTTTCTTCCTGCTGGGGTGTTTGTCTTTTTAATTGCATGAGTTTGAGGACTATTTGAGTGCAGTGTAGCACCTTCTTGAGATGTACTTTTTACATGTGTGTGCTTTTAAGGAGAGAATGACTGTGTCAGTATGATCCTGGCTAAGTCTAATTACTGTTTTGTAAAAAGGGAAAAATAAGCCTTGCTCTTTGCAGAGCCCTGCTCCTGTTGTGTGCATGTGTTTGATCTTGTGTGTATATAAGTGTGTTGAGGGAGATATTTTCCTGGAGAACAATCTGTTGACGCTGACGGTGGGCTGAGTGATAAGCTTAATTTCCCTGACTTCAAGGAATTTACAACATGCTGGGAGGGATTTAGACTCAAAAGTAATTGTTCTCATAACATATAATAAAGTACTAAATTACTCATCAAAGACAATCAGATCATATATATTGAAAAGTTAATTGTGCAGTAAAAATAATAAGCACAAGAGAAGTCAGTGGGGGAAAGATAAGCTTGGGTTGGAACCACCAGAAAAGTCTTATGAGGACAGCAGTCTTCGTTCCCTTTTGTTCTCTGCCCATTGTGAAATACTGGAAATAACATTATTTGAAAGCTCAACAGAACAGTTTTAGAGCATCCTAGCTCCCCCTTCCCCGCTGATAAGACTGTTTTGACCTAGTTCTCTTTGATGTTGAGGCCCAGTTCCTGAGGGCCTTGATGCCAGTGGCAGTTGGAGGTGAAACCAGAGACAGAGATTCCTTCCTCCAAGTAGGTCCCTGTGTCCCACCAAGGCAGAGGATTGCTTGGGTTTGGGTTCCTTTGGCCCTTGGACTGTAGTCAGAGCTCTCAGTGTCTTAAATGTTATGATCTTTTGTCTAAACACATTTCACACCTGGGACCCAATGATCTGGAAATTGAGTTACAGAAGGGATGGTGTGATAGCCAACCTCAAAGACCATCTCATGTCTTTTCCACATTGATAGGGCTGGTTTGTGTAACAAGTAGAATATTGTGGACATGATGGTGTGTGACTTCTTAGGTTAACTCATAGACAACAGTATGGTTTTGACTTGCTCTTTTGTGGGAGAAGCCAGCTGCCATATTAGGAGGACACTCAAGGAGTCTAATGAGAGATCCGTGTGGGGAGGCTTCATACCAACATCACGTACAAGAACTTGCTATTTTGGAAGTGGATCCTCTGGCCTCATCAAGACTTTAGATGACCTGCCCAACATCTTGACAATAACCTCACGGATTCCCTGAGCCAGAATCACCCAGCCAATCCTCCCTTGAATTTCTTCCTCACGGCAACTATGAGGTAATAAATATTGATTATTTTAAGCCATCAAATTTCGGGGTAATTTCTTATGCAGCAAATAGGAAACCAAAACAGATGGGAATATTCAGATAAAAAGAAAGAAGAGAAATAATTTCTAATAAACTTAAGAAGCGAAATAAAATCAAGTTTATTTTTCAAAGAAAAATTTATACTATAAGCAGTTGTAGTCTAAGTGTGCGTGTGTGTTTTGGGGGGATAGGGTGTTGAGATAGGTCAGTGCAAGTTTTCCACATCTGGAGAACCGTGCTGTGTAGAGGAACCAAGCAGAATAGTT
The DNA here is from genome assembly GCF_002837175.3 of Physeter macrocephalus. Lineage (NCBI taxonomy): Eukaryota > Metazoa > Chordata > Mammalia > Artiodactyla > Physeteridae > Physeter > Physeter macrocephalus. The sequence continues at coordinate 69,428,902 of NC_041217.1, forward strand.
TGGGTGTGGGTTTTTGGTGTTAATGGTGTGGGAAGTATGGGGGTTTTATGTGGTATTTGTGTAGTTAGGAATGATATACAAATTATTTAATAACTGGCCATGGCACAGGAGGCAAGCAATCAGAGTGGACCCTCTACCAATCAGCACCATTGCCTACAAACAAATGGTGATGCTATCCTGCTGTCTACTGGATGCACATTGGTGTCAAGTGTAGAGGCTTTGACATGATCTGGGGTGTGGTCAGGTTACCTTAGACATTTTAATATAGGTCTTTCCACAAGATGGCACTGACAGCCTGATAGCTTTTCCTTGTTTCACTCGCTCTCTATTTTTTTTTTTTTTTTTTGTATTTGTGATTTGTATACTGTTACAGAACATACCATGACTGATAGCTCACAATTTACTAGTTGATTTCTTGTACTTCTGACAATTCTGTCACCTTCATGGCCCTTAAAATTATGTTTTTTCTTTAGATCATTCCAGGGGCACATTGAGACTTCCCGTTGGGATGTTAGGGGGTGGTGCCTTATACGGGAAGCTATGATTAGGGGAGCTGGAGCTGGAGATGGACTTGGGGGCTTTGGTTTCAGTTAGGTAAGAGACACCTTTGCGATGAGAGCAGTTTTGGTGAACTATCTCACTTCTAACATGCATGCTGCTACAAACTGCTTTGCCTTGGATCTGAAAGGAAGAAATTACCGAAAATCTTGGCATTGCAATTTTTACTGCATAATTGTAAAAATTGGAAAGGACCGCAGAGATCTTCGGGTTTAACCTCTCCATTTCTGGGTGAGGAAAGTCACCTCATTGAGTTACTCAGTTGGTCCAGACTAAGACTCAATCCACACTATCAAATATCACTGGGTCACTAAACTGTGTGACCTGGACCAAGTTACTTTAAATTTCTAAGTCTCCGTTTCAGATGTCTATAATGATATAGATTATTAAGGATTATTATTATTATTATTTTTTTATTACTTTTTTTTTTATTGTGTGTTAGTTTCTCCTTTACAACAAAGTGAATCAGTTATACATATACGTATGTTCCCATATCTCTTCCCTCTTGCGTCTCCCTCCCTCCCACCCTCCCCATCCCACCCCTCTCATGGTCACAAAGCACAGAGGTGATCTCCCTGTGCTATGCGGCAGCTTCCCACTAGCTATCTAATTTACATTTGGTAGTGCATATATGTCCCTGCCAAGGATTATTGATAGGGTTAAATAAGCTAGGAATATGTAAAGTGCATAGCAAAGTGCTGGCACATAATTGGTGCTCACAAATGGAAGCTGCTTCTGCTATCACCATCATCATAGGATGATTTAGAGCCAGATGGGAATAAATGAAGAAATTACACTTATATTGATATATCTCTAATGTGAAGTGTTATCATAGGATGCTGTGGTTAGTGGAATTTTTATTTTTTTTTAGGAGTTCTCCCTTTGAATTTTTTTTTCACATCTTTATTGGAGTATAATTGCTTCACAATGTTGTGTTAGTTTCTGCTGTACAACAAAGTGAATCAGCTATACATATACATATATCCCCATATCCCCTCCCTCTTGCATCTCCCTCCCATTACAGTAGGTGGTCACAGAGCACCGAGCTGATCTCCCTGTGCAATGCAGCCGTTTCCCACTAGCCATCCATTTTACATTTGGTAGTGTATATATGTCAGTGATACTCTCTCACTTCATCCCAGCTTCCCCTTCCCCTCCTGTGTCCTCAAGTCCATTCTCTACATCTGCATCTTTATTCCTGTCCTGCCCCTAGGTTCATCAGTACCATTTTTTTAGATTCCACATATGTGCATTAGTATACGGTATTTGTTTTTCTCTTTCTGACTTACTTCACTCTTAGTGGAATTCTAAGATGGGCCCAAATGACCTATACCCTTCGATGTGGGGATATCACTCCCATGATTATGTCACGATACACGGCAAAAGGGGGCCCCTCAGTAGGGTGGCCCTGGGAGCGGAGAGTGATTCCCAGTTGACAGCTACTAAGAAAGCAGAGGCTTCAGTCCTACAACTGCAAGGAAGTGAATTCTGCCAAATGAATGAGCCTGGAGGAGGACCCGGGACCTCCGATGAGAGTTGCAGCCTAGCTGGCATCTTCATTTCAGCCTGATGAGACCCTGAGCAGAGGATCCGGCTAACCTGTAACTGGACTTCTGACCTACAGAACTGTGAGATAATAAATGGGTATTTTTTAGCCACTGAGTTTGTGGCAATTGGTTACACAGTAATACACAGTAAAAAAAAAAACTAATATAGATGCCTTATTTACTTGCTTTATTTTCTTATTTTTAATATGCTGTTGCAATAGTAGACCTTTGAGCTTTCTAAAAGGCGGTCTTATTTCTTGTCTCTTTTCCCCTTTAAGTCTTCCAGTCTTCAAAACTCTAGACCACACAGGTCCATTTTCCAGGGCAGATGCAACAAATGCAGTGAATCAGTGGAGCGCAGGAATTGTCACTACCTCATTCCCTCCAGGCACCTCCCCAACCTCCTGGCTTATCCTCCAACCACCTTTAGACCAGTACTTCTCAAAGTGTGATTCACAGTTGAGTGGCATCGCATCACCTGGGAGCTTGTGAGGAATGCAGAATCTCAGACCCCATCCCAGACCTGTGGGATCCCAGGTGGCTCACATGTACACCTATGCCTGAGAAGTCCTGCTATAAAAACTTTGTCCTGCAGCTCTGTTTTCCCTTTGCTGGACAGTCATTGGTAGCACCTAAAACACAGCCTGGTCACAAGAGGTGGTGCCTGATATCTCTAGGTGTCTTTGGCTGAGCAGGGCTGTAGGGAGAGGAGCCAGTTAGCACAGTGAGAAGCCTCAAAGAGACCGAACTGGCATGGGTAAAAGCCTGAGGTCAATTACAAACACCCGACTGTCCCTGGTTGGAACAATCTACTGCTTTACCTACTGGTTAGGAAGCTATCCAAGAAAAATATGCTTACATGGACGTTGTGAATTTCCTGTTTTTGTTCCAAGGAAGGGCTTGGCTCCCAGATTTCCTTTCTGGAGGAACTCTTGAAACATCACTTCCACTCTCTCCACCTTTAAAGTACATTCCAACCATGGCTGAAATTACCTGATTTATCATCCTTCAATTTAAGTGTGCCAGCCTCCCTCCAGTTTTGGGAAGAGGAGAAGAAGCCATTGGACCACCTCCTGTCACATCCCCTCAACCCCCCAACAGAAATTCCTCCCACCCAGATCCCATCCTTCTGCAATCTCCTTAGGACCCATCACCTCCGTGGCTCTGTGGACTGGCCCCCATTATTTTGCCTTTACACATTTCCCCTCTGTGCAGCTACGGTACCTTTCATAGAACACAGACCTTACTTTCCCAGCTCTTCCTTATTGCCTTCAAGAAAAAAAAAATCCCAACATTTGTAGACAGGCATAAAAAGCCCTCCAGGATGAGGTCTCTTGTTTCTCTCTTCAGCCTCATCTTACCTCATTCCTCTGCAATAATGTGTGTCTCCATCACACAAAGCAAAGAGCAGAGCCCTCTCTCATGCCTTTGCACATGCTATTCCCTTTACCTGTCCTGTTCTTACCTTTACCTTGCAGCAACTCCTCACCTCCCTCAAGATTCAGTTTGGAACACAGCACTCTCTCTAGGAAGCCTTTCCTGTGCCCTTACAATTTATGTTTTGTATCGTGCTTCTGTAGCATCTCTAGGAAAACATTTATTACATCATATATTGAACATATTTGAAAGCATTTATTGCTTTATTATACAAATACCATATTTTTATTTTAAAAGCATTAACATATATACACACAAAAAGAAAAAATGATTACCTATTACCTATTTATATTAGTGTTCAAAGAGAAGACACTCTGTTTTTCAAGTATGAAGGGAAGTGATATAAGAAATTATTAGTGATATAAGAAATATAAGTGATATAAGAAATTAGTGAAAATTAATAATCACTAATATAAGATATATTAGTGATATAAGAGGCTTACACACCTGTTAGATGAACTGTTGTAGCAAAGGTCCCAGGGGATTTTAGCCTATGACATCTAAGTGACAGACTCTCAAAGACCTTGCCTGGAAGCCACTCCACTATAAAGCTCAAGAACTTCTGGAAAATTCCCACCAATTATCTCAGTCTGCAGCACTAATGTGCGGAATCCCAAGAGATTCACTAATGTGGGGAGTCCCAGGGCTGTTCTGAACCTCTCATCTGCTTCTGCATTTGTTATCTCTGGAAAAGAATGGCTTCTCTGTTTTGGAAATATTGTTCCCAGCATCTCCTCTGCGGTACAGAGGTCTTAATAATGAGGGGCATTGATGCTAAGTTTACAACAGACAATTCACCTAAAGATAACTACATTTTGGTGCACCACCTTTCATACGTATTTATGTGTGTGTGTGTATGTGTATAAGTGAATAACATACATATAAAACTCTCTCTTTACTATGCGCTCTCTATCTTTATATCTATATACATTTCTCCCCTCTGGCTCCTTGAAGCTCCTTGTTTCTCTACTTTTTAGAGCAAGGATTCCCAGCACTGGTTTGATGACACCCTGGAGTGTCTTCATTTATCTCAGGGGGTGCCTTGAAATTCACAAAACAAGATTAATTTAAATTCATTTTCATTTAAAAAAGTAAACAGACATTATATAGTAATTACAGGTACAAGTGTGTGTGTTGAAATCAAACTAATAAAAGCTTGCCTTAGAGAGACATCAAGAAGATGGGGGTGGGGTTGGAAGGGACCAGAAAGGTGGTTTAGTTAGACTCTTTCTAAAACATCCCCTCTAATTACTTCCAGGTTGGTATTTCTCCCAAATTAATCATGTTTCTCAAATTGGAAGTCAGGGCTAAGGGGGCTGAAAGCTCCCCATATGCAGGTCTATATTCTGTGCCTACCATGGAAGCTGGCATATGGTAGATCCTCAGGAAACAGATTTTGATTGACTGTGTGTCCTCAGGACATAGTGTTGGAGGCTGAGGAGGGTGCACGTCTCATGAGAGTTCCAGCTCTGTGGGATTGGAGGCCGTGAGATATCTTCAGAGATAGTGGTCTGGGTACCAATCCCATTCAGGTTCCAGGAGAATGTAGATGCCCAGACAGTCAAGGATAAAAGAACCTAGGCTGAGATTCACTGGCCTTATATGACTGGCCAGAGGCTTCTATAATTGCCTTTCTGTTAACAGCTTGTGCGAATCGTCAGAAAGATAGATCAACTAACATCATTCATGTATAAATGTCAGAGACTTGGTGCTAAAGGTACAGTCCCAAGGTCATAGATACAGGAAGGAATTTTGAGCTCTGCATGAGACCAGATTCTTTGACGCAATAGAGTTGATGGTGGGTTCAAATCCTGACTCAGCCATTTAAAGCTATATAACCCCGAATAAATTGCTTTACACCTCAGTGCCCTCCTCTATAAAGAGATAGTCATAACACCTACCTCATAGGGTTGTGAGGATTAAATGAGTTAATCCATGTAAAGTGCTTTGAACAACGCTTGGCACAGTGAGAGATCAATAAACACTGTCTCTTGTCATCATCATCACAGTAGGCTCTATGTTCTTATCAAGACTAATTGGTAGTAGGTGTTTCAGTTGGAGACTAACAAGGATATCCATTCCTCTCTGCCCTCAGCTCGGAATGCTTTAGTGACCCCATCTGGTCCTAAAGAATAGGCTCAAGAATTCCTCCTGCCGTGCCCTAGATTGGGGTAGGAACATCATTTGCAGTGCTAGGACTGGAAACTTAGGCAGAGGGTTAAATAGTGTAACAAGCCAGCAAGCAAACAAATGAAACAGAACAGAAAACCACCACATGCAAATAAAAGTCTCAGTGAATCCTCTTGTCATACTTTGATGGGATATTCTGCTTCATGGGGGAAAAATAGAGCAAACATATCTGTATTCTTAGAATCACAATTAGTAGCAAGGGAAGAATGTGTCTTTTAGCACAGAGTTTGTGGCCTATCAATCCTTGAAGGCAAGGAATCATTAATCAAGAGACAGTTTCAAAATGTGTTCGTCATTACCCACTACTATTGATGAAAAACCCCAGGCTCTTCTGGAGAAAATGATTGATGGGAAGAGAACTTTTGAGGCCATTAAAACACGTTCCTGATTCTCTTTATTTTAGTAAAAAACTAAATATACCTATATCCCCCCAGATGAGAAAGACAAATCAAGTTTCATGTCTGATCTAAGCAAAATTCAAATACTGGGTTTGAAATGCCAATAATTCTATTCAATTCCTTTTCTCTTGTGCAAATACTGAGGAATATACACTATGTGATTATTCTGATGTTCACACAGTTGTTTAGGATCAGAAAATTTTCAAATACATATATAATTTATTTCTGGGATTGCTTATGACCATAATAGAAACAAGATTAATGAGTGAGGGTTATTTATTTGAAATTCGTGACACTCTAAAGACCATCTTTGGGCAGAAATATATTTGATTCACAAGAATGTGGAAAGATGGTGGGAAGAAATTTCTTTTAGTGGTTAGCTTTGTTTTATAGTATTTTGATCTCCAAGGATATAGTAGTCTTAGCCTTTCTGGTCCTTTTGTTTCCAAAACTCTGTGCCTCTTCAATTCAGTTAAACAAATATATACCAGATATGCCTAGGTAAACAAAATATATTGGGCTATACACTTGAATGAAGCTACAGAGAAAAACCCAAAACTTACATTTTAGTGCTGTAGAAGATTGTTATAACCATGACCCCAATGAATCATACCTACCAGTATCCACACCCTTATACATTCTTCTGTCACATTGACATTGGGCTCAGCCACGTGACTTGCTTTGGCCAATGGACATGAACAAATGTGATGGAGGCAGAGATTTGATAAGCACTTGCACATTGAGGCTTGTCCTCCTAGAACCCTGAGACCACCATGCAATGAAGAAGCCCAGAATTAAATACTATGTGGTAGGAGAGGCCAGTTAAGTCCAGTAACCAAGGGCAACCCTCCCAGCTGAATGCAGTTGCATCAGTGACCCAAGACATGACCGGCAGAAGAATGATCCAGCTAACTCATGGAAGAGTGATAATAATGAGGTCAGTAAGTTTTGGAAGAGTTTGCTACAGAGATGGAAAACTGATTTAAAAATTGATATGCAGAAGTGGCACGTTGCTGTATTAAAAACCTAAACTATGTATCATTGGCTTTGGGACTGAGGATCTGGCAGAGGTTATAGGGACAGCAAGTAGAGTGCTGGTGGAGACCGGAAGACCTGAGAGGAAACTGTTACTGGAGACTGATAAAGGGCACCCCATAGTATATAATAGTGACACAACTGGCAACACTATCACCTCCAGTAATTGGAAGATAGAAAATGTACTTAATCAAGTTGTGGATGTGGCTTAAGATTTCCACTTAGAAGGCTGAGGGGGTCAGTTAACTTTTTAAAAGTTATATATAATAGGATATGAGAAGAGAGAGAGAAACTAAAGAAAGAACTGCACCATTTGTAAGCAGAATTTAAAGTACGTATGGAGGGTCCAGGATATGCTGAGCTGGGAAATAAAACCATTTCACATTTCCAGTCTCTTCAACCTGCAAAAGATTCTCAAGGTAAGAAATGACCTCAGGATACAGATCAAATCAAGAGTGTGGCTATAAGACTTTGTGAAGACCACAGTAAGATTCTCAATGGTGTCTACCAGACTCTCTTAGCTAGATAAAAGGGCTTCCAAGAATTTTAAGGGCATTTTTCCCATAGCACCTTGACATGCGGACCAAAGTAGAGACCCATCTTAAAAATAATTGTTAGTATAGCTTTTGTCTAATGAAATGAACTATAACCTGGTGTGTGGAAAGTCCACAAAGTTTATAAGGCAACTGGGCCAGTTTAGACCAAAACATGCAGGAAGCAAGCTGAAAAAGTTACTCAGCTGCAAACAAAGGCTATTTCTTATTGAAAAAGAAGACCATTTCAGAGGGCAGAGCTAACCACTTCCAGGGAATAGAACTAGGCTCTAGCAAAGAAACATTTCCCATACTCAGAGTAGGAGGCTCTGCAACGTTTGCCTGGCTGGATTTCAGAATTTCTATGGACCAGTGGCTGCTATGTGGCTCCCTGTTCCTCCCCCTTATAAATGGGAGTGCCTATTGGGTACTCCATTCTTACAGTTGTGTGCTGGGTATGTGTAGAGCAGATAAGTTGTTTTTTCTGTCCATGAGTCCCTGAATGATGAGAAACCACACCTGAGAAGCTGCATGAGGAATTGCCCTTGAGGAGCCTCAACCACATCTGGACCTGAGCCAGATCAGGAGATCCTGGACTTGTAGTTTGATGCCATGATTGGATGAGCTCTTGATAGTTTCAAATAAGATGGATGTGAATCACTAGGGCCAGGGGGAAGACTGTGATACCTCATTATAGTAATAACCCTCAATATATTATGCCTTATGGTATCCATGCCCCTGGGTATACAAAGACTCTATGCTTGGCCATAAGACTTGCTTTGGTCAATGGGACATCAGCACATGTGATGCAAGTAGAGGCTTGAAAAGTGCTTTTGCACTGGGCCTTGTCCTCTTGGAAGCTTCCCTGAGATCACCATGCTGTGAAGAAGTCTGATGAAAGACCACATGGACAGAGTAGCCCTGTCGCCTCAAATTGTCCCAATTTAACCCCAATTTTACCCAACCAATCCGTCAGCTAAATGTGGCTTCATCAATGGGCCCGGCAAGACCGATAAAGAATGGTCCCAATATTCACAGAATCATGTGATATAATAAATTGTTGTTTTAAGCCACGAATTTTGGGATGGTTTATTATGCAGCAATAGATGGCCAGTACAGGTGTCTGTTACTAAGCATCCAGTTATATCTAGTAAATTGTAGAAAGGGAGGATGACATTGTGTTACATGGATTTCTGAAAGTCATTGATGCTCTCTTCGACAGCTTTGTGTACAAGTTGAAGAACTGATGATGGAATGAAGATAATGTGTTATAGGTATGTAACACATTATCTTCTCACCTGTATGTAAAGATGCTGAATAATGGATGAAGTCCTTGATGAACATGTGGTAGAATAGAGGAATGAGAATGGGTTCTGAAACAGGGAGATTTGGTGCAATTGCAGTTCTAAAACTGAACTTTGGGCAAGTTACCCAACTTCTCAGAGTCTTTGTTTCTGTACCTGTGAAATAGGATTATATTGTCTATTTTATGCTATTACTATCAGGATTAACTGAGATAATATGTATAAAAATATGCTATGCAATGCCTGGCACATGGTAGGTGTTCATTATATGTTGATTCCTTTCTACTTGAGTTCACTCTGTTCACCATGCAGCATTTCACTGAGGAATTCACTGGGACCTTGGCCTTGGGATCATGGAACAGCAACTCCAGGGTTAGGAAAACTGGGAAAATTGGGTCTATGACTGCAGGGTTAGGGATCTGTAAACCAACTCCAGCGATAGGACAGAATTTCTGAATTGATCTGTCTTCAGGGTTCTTTCATATGTGCTTTCACTGATTTTTGTAACACATTGTGCACTGGCTCAGTCTTTGGAATACTCTTCCTCTCTCACTTGTCAAAATAATCTGTTCTTACTCCCATTTCCTAGGATCCTGCTGACGTACCTCTTTGTCTTACAAATTGCTCTTAAAATATGAATTCCATTCAGAAGTAGAGTCAGTAACCTGTCTCTGACATAACCCAAGACATACAAAGGAAGATATCCCTTTTGTGAGAAAATGATGATCTTGCTTTTGGGTCAAGGATGTTGTCAACCCAGGCAAAGGCAATGTTTCATCACTCACATGGTATGGTCTCAAAAAATGAAGAAGAGAATCCAGTAGGGCACTACATTTAGGACATTTCTAAAACAAGGTACCAGAGGAGCTCCTGGGCAATTGGAAGGGCACCACAACTACCAGTGAGTCGCCTACTTCAGTCTAGTACCCATTTGAACTCTGCTGGCCGCCAGGATAGTCTGTGATAGCAAGAAATGATCACTATGGTACACTGGGAAAAAAAGGTTAGTTAACCTCAAAACATAAAATGGTGGAAGAAGAAAAAAGGTAGAAGCTCTCTCAGGACAGGGAATGAGAATAGTCCTTAGGTGACTATTCCCTACAGTCCCTTTGAGAAGGGAATTCATCCATTACAAAAGCCCTCAAAATATTCATGATACATGGGAGACTGGGGGATACATTATCAACAACCTATTTCTTCCCATTTTTATTTTTATTTTTTCCTGATCCACTTGCTGATTTTCAGGCTGATCTTGGGTTATAAGTCTTTGGTTTCCTTTTGTTGGTTTTGTTTTTGAATTTCCATTTGTTGAGCAAATTTAATGCATCAGATGCTGTGCTAGGTATTTAATATCTATTCTTCTATATGATCCTCCCAACTACCCTACAATAGAGATACTGTTTTCCCTACTTTATAAATGATTTGACTTGGAAAGATTTGAAAGCAGTTCTGCCTGACTGTGAGGATTTTGTTCATTCACTGCACCATGGTGGTGGTGGGCAGGGCAACTGCAAGGCCTTTAACTCAAGAATGATTGCACTAATCTTTGGGAGAACAAGTCTCTTCACCAATTAGATTCTGGTTATACTTCCTCATGTAGTACTTTAATTACAAAGTGGTTTCCGAAGACTTTTCACTACCAGAACTTCTCAAATTCTGCTCTGATTGGGAGCTAATTTGTTTACTCTCATTGATTTTATCTGGTTGAAGTCTTCCTTCCCCTGCTTTTTTAAAAAAGACAGTATTTCTCTATCAAATCATAGAGGAATTATTTTGGTGGGCTTTTCATATAAATGTTGTGCTTGTTTTGTCTTTCATAAATTATAGTTCTGGATTTTTTTCTGACTATTTTCTATGAAGAACAGGTTGGGCTTAGGTAAAATATTCCATCATTAACCATGCTATCATGTGTTGGAAAAATCTGTCAAGAATAGATTTAAGATGGCTTAGAAATGTAATTGATCTTGTTTTGGTCTTTGTCCATAAAAACTAGTAATGGACTGGTGTATCAGTCAGGGCTTGTAAGGAAAGAGATGTCCATACAAACTGAATAACTAAAGAGAAATTAAGAAAGGAACTATATACAAAGGTACGGGCAAGGTTGAGGAAAACCTACAAGGGTTGGTATAGTACCTTGGAAACATTGCAACTCACAAGCCTGAATGATCAAAGGAAGTGAGGGCTTACTGGAATTCAAAGAGTACAGCTATATGGAGAGGGGTGCCTGACATTAGATATAGCCTTTGTTTAGGGAATGAAACCAACCCATGGTAGCCAGGCAGGGAAGAAACTAGGGGGACAGATAGTCTAACCTTTCTATCTTCTCATCCTCTCATCTCCTGCTAGTGCCTCCCATTGGCTGAACTCTAGACGTGAGAGGGAAAGGGAGCTTGTTGATGCAGCCCATACAGTTCAGCCTTCTGGCAGCACAGAGCAGTGGGCAGAAGTGTGGAGAGAGGATGGAGAAGGCCAAACAGAAGACATTCAACACAGATGGGATGCAAGATCTGATAACTAATGTTCATGTTCAACCTGAATTTTCGACCACAGCAAATAGTCATGAGAACAGTCTCCTAACAGATCAGATAATAATTTCAGTCTTTAAAAAATGAGACTGTGTTCTGCTTCTGCTTCCTCCAACCTATCTTCTTAATTTGTTTCTTAACGATTTGAAACAATTTGTGCATGTTCTAGCTGCATATACCCCTATTATGAAAAGTATAAAAATAACTATTTCTATGCTGGTGATATAATTTTATTGTCACTAACCAGAAATGGCCTCTCTATCTTACTGGAAAACAGAGTGGCTTGAATTCAACTTTTCTAAATCCCAAATCATCACTTTTGGCAGATAGTGTATTCAATCTAAATGCCTTATATCTAATGTTTGTATATCGCCAGCCAACTTTCTCAGCTACTTAAGGGTCATTTTGCAACCGTTTTTCTCCGGTGGTTTCACTAGAAAATTATGCTACTTAGAAGTAGATATTTCTTGGCTGCATTACTGATATTTGTTTCTGGGGCCCAGGAGATTGGCAAAATCTTTTTTTTTTTTTTTTTTTTTTTTTTGTGGTACGCGGGCCTCTCACTGCTGTGGCCTCTCCCGTGGCGGAGCACAGGCTCCGGACGCGCAGGCTCAGCGGCCATGTCTCACGGGCCCAGCCGGTCCGCGGCATGTGGGATCTTCCCAGACCAGGGCACGAACCCGTGTCCCCTGCATCGGCAGGTGGATTCCCAACCACTGCGCCACCAGGGAAGCCCGGAAAAACCTATTTTGAAAATGTTTTCAGATACAAGGTATAGCATCCATGCCTGTTCAGTAAATTCTGGTTGAATGAAAGAGTGAGGTAATTAACATTGTAACTTTGATTTTTATCTTTCTTTCCCTCAACTGTTTTTAGGAAACAGTTTTTAGAAACCATCTTGAGGAAAATTTTAGTCTTGCTGGTAGATCCTTCACTGAAAATCCCCACATGGAGGTTGGGGTAGCCAGCTATTTGGGTCTTGGTTAGGTGTCTTCATTTACTTTAAAGGAAGTGAAATATCTCCTGCCCTGTTGATTGTTAAGGTGTATGGGACTCTCCTTCATTAGCATTACAGATTTCATGAAGCTCATACTCTTGTCAAATGTTAAAATTTGGACATTTCTGTTGCCCCGTGTCTACCAAGAGCTTAATTAGATGGGTGAGCAGTTCTGATCGACAGCTAAAGAATATACAGTTCTTTCATTATTCTAGATCAACACTGTCCAGTAGAACTTTCTGCAGTGATAGAAATGTTCTATCATTGTGCTGTACAATGTAGTAGTTACTAGCCTTGTGTGGCTATTAAAATTTAAAATACGGCTGTCAAGACTGAAGAATGGCATTTAAAATTTTTAATTTAATTTCAATTAATTTAAATTTAAAATCAACTATACTTCGGGAATTCCCTGGCAGTCCACTGGTTAGGACTCTGCGTGCTTTCACTGCTGAGGGTGTGGGTTCAATCCCTGGTTGGGGAACTAAGTTCCTGCAAACTGCGTGGTGTGGTCAAAATAAATAAATAAATAAATAAATAAAAGAAAATAAACTATACTTCGATTTAAAAAATACCTTAAGGGGAACAGCATAAAATTAAAACTAAAAAAAAAAAAAGAATTTACAATGTGCCAGGCTCTGCTCTATCTCAATTAATCCTCATAATAATCCTCTGAAAGAAGTACTACAATCAGCATTTACAAATAATTTGTTTTTCACTAATCATGGCTAAAATTGACAAGAGTAAAATTACACCAAATGTTTTGAGTAACTGATTTCAGAAATGATTTTAGCACTTCTTAAATGCTTTGCTGCTCAGTTTTTGCTTTCTTTCTATTTCAACTTCCAGATGTATTTTTTGAGAAAATCAAAAAATTCAAAATAAACTTAATGACCCACTAAAATAAATAAATAAATAAATAAATAATTCAATCTATTTATTTATTTATTTAAATAGCCATTTAGGCCAGGGGCTACCATCTTGCGCAGCACCACTCTACATATTCTAGATTTTCTCCCTGGGTCAAGTCTGACTATCCTTTGGCTTTCAAAATAATAGCATTTATCGAATTACAAATTTATATTTTGTCATTTATGGTGGTTTTAAAACATGTTTTCATATTCTTGGACATTCCTCCAAGAACATGGATACGAATTACCCTTCCCTTGAATGTGGGCCAGCTTTGGTGACTTGCTTCTGGCAAATAGAATGTGGAAGAACTGATACTACATGACTTTTGAGGCTGGTTTATGATAGGTGATACACCCTGCCTGGCTCTCTCCTTCTCAGCCTGAGCTCCCACATAAGGATTCTGGCTGCTCTCATGCTACCATCCTGAAGTCATATGGAGAGACCACCTACAGGTATCTGAAGAGGACCAGCTATTCCAACCCCCAGCTTAGAGAACTGCTTAGCTGATTCCAGTCAGTCCCCAGTGAGATAGGAATAAATGATCACTATCGTTTTAAACAAGTCACTATTTTGAGGTTGTTGTGTTGCAAGAGATAACTGGAACAGTCTTGGTAGGAAACAGTGCAACAGAAACAGTTCTATTAAGCTCCTTACACAATTCATTTTTGGGTTGTTTTGAGGACAAAGTCTACGACATCAATTTCTCATGGATTTTTTTTTTCTCTTGGATCTTAATATCAGGAAGAGCTGCACCTTCTTGAACAGCTAAAATCTTTTACTTTAATACCTTTTTGCCTTGGTTGCTAGGAAACTCAAAGCTGAATTCATGCTCCACCTTTGTAACTAAATAGGACTGTACTTTTCCTTTGGCCTCATCCTACTATTCCCTTACCTTTTTTTCTTTTTAAAACCCCAATGCAGTATATACATTATCAAACCACTTCAAAAAAATGAGTGTTAGTAATGTTGGGCCTTTGCTGAATCAATGTGAGCTACAAGATCATCCAGTAGATTAATAATGATGGCTGGGAGAGTGCTGGAATTGTGTGACTCTTAATTGGCCTTATTTTCAGGAAAGAAATAAGGCCCTGAGAAGTAAAGTAACTTCTAGCTCTGAGGGATACAGAGCTAGTGAGTAGCAAAATTTCAGCCCAGGTGAAGGTGCACCTTACCGTCCATTCTCCCACATGGCACCCATTGGTCAGATGTTGGTTCTTTACTCTGGGGATGGGACAGTGGTACAAAGATAAATAAGACCTTGCTCAGGGGTTGACTCTCAAGATTTGCCTGGTGGAGATAGTACATGTGTTTAAACATAAAGTGATATACAGTTGGGGACTTCCCTGGTGGTCCAGTGGTTAGGACTCTGCACTTCCACTGCAGGTGGCACAGGTTGGATCTCTGACTGGGGAATTAAGATCCTGCAAGCCACGTGGTGCAGCCAAAATAAATAACTAAATAAAATAAAGTGAAAAACAGTTGACCCTTGAACAACTGGGGATTAGGGTTGCAGGCTCTCTGCACAGCAAAAAAATCCACTTATAATTTACAGTCAGCCCTCCACATACACAGTCCCTTATATCCACAGTTCCACATTCATGTATTCAACCAACTGTGGATCGTGTAGTACTGTAGTATTTACTGTTGAAAAAAATTCACATACAGGTGGACCCATGCAGTTCAAACCCATGTTGTTCAAGGGTCAGCTATACATCATAAAAGAGGTACAAATTAAACTTTGTAAATGTTCAGAGGAATGAGACATCACTTCCAAGTGGAAGTTCATAGAAGGTGTCACAAAAGAGTGATACTAAGCTAGGCCTGGAGAGACGGATGTGATTCATATGTGCAGACATTGGAGCGAGGATGGTGTGGAAGATGGAGCAGTCTAGCAGCAGTGAGTTCAATGCTGGGAATTCTAGTCTCTGTGGCATTTGGTGGGGAAGATATTTTTGGAAGGGGGCTGTGACACATCTCAAATTATACTATGTGAGTACTTGCTTACTCTTCTATTTGTGGTACCAGCCCTGTCCAGGGGCATGTGACCTGTACATGTGGATGGGATCAACTCAGGAAGGGAGACTAATGCTGATGTAAGTTTCCACGTAGCTGACTGCTTAGAAAACTCAACACTTGGGACTATGTTCTGAGGTAACTGCTTAAAACCTTTTAACAACAAATTGCTTTTAGACTTCAGTATGGAAGAGAAAATACTGGAAGAGATTCTACAGCACTGCTCAGCCCTGCAGACAGGGGCATTTCAGGACACTTGGGAGGAACCCAGAAACATGCTCAGCTTCTTCTTAGACTGCCTTACATTTCTTGCAGCCTCGTATGATCATAGGAGCCTGGTATTCTGTGGACAGTAAGCCCAGCAAAGCTACAGAGTGGATCTCTGTAGGGACAGAGCTGCAGTTCTTTCCAGAGTTTGATTGATTTGTTACAATTAGTAACAGGCGGCTCTACTGAAATTCCACAATTGCCTCTTGAAATAGGAAAATCCCAGGTGACATGGGTAGGAAATTGCTACTGGGGTGAAAGCTTTTCCAGAACATTAAAACAAGATCCTGCCACTTGCCTGTAAGTGAAAGTTTAAACAAACTTCTTTTCTTTTTTTTTTTAAATTAATTTATTTATTTTTGGCTGCGTTGGGTCTTCATTGCTGTGCGCGGGCTTTCTTTAGTTGTGGCGAGCGAGGGCTACTCTTTGTTGTTTCGGTGGCTTCTCTTGTTGTGGAGCATGGGCACTAGGTGCATGGGCTTCAGTAGTTGTGACTCGCGGGCTTCAGTTGTTGTGTCTCGCGGGCTCTAGAGCGCAGGCTCAGTAGTTGTGGCTCATGGGCCTAGTTGCTCCGCGGCATGTGGGATCTTCGCGGGCCAGGGCTCGAACCCGTGTCCCCTGCATTGGCAGGCAGATTCTTAACCACTGTGCCACCAGGGAAGCCCCAAACCTCTTTTCTTGATTAGGAAAACCAAAGTCAATATCTGATTACAGCAAAATTCAATGCCATTCTGCTGGATTCTTCCAGGTCTATAAAACCCCAAAAGGACAGCAGCGCAGGTGGATGACTCACAAGTGTTCTGACTCAGATTCCAGGTTCTTGGGGTGCTTTCCATAAAATGCTTCCAAAGTGTTAATCCACCAATAATCATAGTTGCTGTATTGACTTTGCACAAAACTGTACAGCCTATAAATCATTTTCATATACGGTATCTCATCTAATCCTCCCCAAAACTTGATGAGGTGTATATCACTCTTCTACTTTTGCAGAAGAGAAAACTGAGGCCCAGGTAACTTAAGCAAATTATCTTAAATCTCAGGGTGAACATGTATCAGTGGAAAGGTTTACATCTGGTCTTAGGAATCTAAGGCTATTTGTGCGTTTGAGCAAAAAGGTCCGAGGATGAGAGACAAGGTTGGGAACTGTAATTGGAAGAGTGGATACAGAGGTCCCTTGGGCCAACATCTGATCATCTAGGGATATGCTGTCCCCAGACAGGGACAAACTTTTGCCAGCCTTCTCTCTGCCTGGGAAGGTAATCAGGTAGTGTTAGAGACCCCCTAGATCTGGAAGTGACCAAAGTTATGATGTAGTTCAAATCCCTCGCCCAAAGAAGTTCAGTGTCTTGCAAAGACTTACACAGATAACTGGTGACAAAGTTGGGATTGGTACCCAGTTTTCTGGATCTTACAGGAATTTCTCCTGCTACAACTGAATGCTTTTCCTCCTACATGCTCTCTCCTTTTCACTAGGTAGAAATGTGCTTACAATGAAAGATGATTGGGTACTCCTTAGATAACTGAGCTAATATTAACAATTGCTACTATTCATTCAACACCAGCGATGTGCCAGGTTCTGTGCTAGATCTTTCACATACATTATTTTGAATCTTCACGAGAACGCTGGAAAGCATATATTATTATCTCTGTGAGGAGACGGAGACCAGGGTTGAGGATGGATTTGCCAAGACAATACTGAGTTGACATTCTTCCCACTGTGCGGTGCACGGAGTAAGAGTTTCTCTCTTGTCCTAAAAAACAGAAATGTCTGAACTTTTTAATACGGTCAAGTATTGTTTTTGGAAAATCATTAAAATTCAAATTGTGTTTATTCCTAGAACGATATCTGATTAAAAAGTGAGATAAGGGAGATGAATCAGTTATCACTTTTAAACAGAGTTCTTAGAAGTCTTGATTAATAAGGTTTTTTTTATTGTGAAGGAAAACCAACATTTTAAAAAAGCTGTAATTCAAGTCATATGCTTAAGTAATTTTTTAAGAAGAGAGGCAGGGTCTTTTTAAACCCCTATTCATCTAGAGTGCTAGGGACAGAGCTGTAGAGGTTCTTTTGTATTAATTAGTTCTTCCCTCAAATTATCGTACCTTTAGGAGTGCTAAGCATATTCATCATTTGTACCTCAGTTAGAGTTACTTTGATACACCTGCTTTCCTCTTAGCATCTGTGATATGCCTTCCAAATTTTGTTTTAAAAAAGCATTTTTTAAAAAACTTGAAACACTTTGAGGAAATGGAGAAATCTGAGTGCCATACCTCCAAGGAAGGATTTGGACCACAGATGGGCAGTGTGGAATTGCTTGGTACTTGAAAACCAGCAGGGGAGGTCGCCAGAAAATGGGAAAACAGAACTGACCGGGAGTTGGGAAAGTGTCAGTGTGAAATTTCTCAATTTCCACTTTTTCCCTGACCCCTAATGGCTATTCCTGGCCAGTATGCTGCCAAATCCTGATACAACATAGGTGGCTAATTACTGCCTTAAAGTTCTGATCTTCATCAGGCAGTGCACAGAGGTGTCATGATGTGTCTTTCAGTATGATTCCAAACACTATACTTCTGTCATTTGACTCTGTTCCTTTTCACATGGGTCCTCTGCTTCCACCTCTACAATCCAGAATGGTCACATCTTGGATTGCTCTCACAGAACTGGTGTAAGAGCCTTCTTCCCTGAAATGGCAGGTGCCGCAGCTTCAGGGCCGTTGTGATGATGCCCCTTAATCTGCTGTCACAACCTTTTACTTGGTTTCTGGTCCTTTGACTTGTATTGCCTGACCCTAGTGCCTGTGGGTTTCCAGATTCCTAACTGCTGGCTTGGTTTTTAACCTACATACTTAATCTTGACTCCTGATATGCATCTGATTCCTGACTGTTCATTTGGCTTGAGTCCTATTGGCTTTTCCCATCCCAAGCCCCTACGTGTGATTCTTAGATTTGTTTTCTGCCTGGCTTCCCACCCTGGCTCTGGGATCTGATAATCCTCATCAGCACCAGTTCTGACTCAGTAGGGAGATTCAATCTCATTGAGCAGCCAGGTAAACAAGAGGACGGTGGAAGGAGTTGATAATCTCACATCATCATCCAGCATCTGGCACAAATCTCACGGTCTTTCTGATCATGGGGTTGCTTTTACATGTTATAAGAGTTCAAAGAATGCTTGAACAGAAGAAATCTTTTGTAATCAAGGGACAATAATTGTTATTCTTTCCAGTTGTTGAGTTAGCTATGCCTCTATAAATTGTAACATACTGTTCCAAGTTTTATTGAGTTCCTATGGTGTCCTGAAATTAGGGTCAGTCCACGTCTCCAACGAAGACCAGAACCATTCCTGTGTTGCAGGGTATTTGATAGAGTTCATGGGTGATCATTTCTACCGCTCCTCCCTCATTCTAAAAGTGAACAAAAGTCAGTTTCCCCACAGAGCCTAGATTTTTGAAATAACTTTACCTGTGTAAAATCCCAACTTATCTCAATAGGATATTATTAAAGGAAGGAGAATTTCCCATGCAAGATAACTAACCCAAATCAAGGTCCTTGGGTGGGAAACAAAACTTAATATCTGATCCCAACAAAGCTCTGGTATTTTGTCTTGCAGGTTTATTTGAGAGTATATAACCATGGGTAATTTCTTGGGCAAACGAACCCAACATTAATTTCTCACCGTTTTCTGGAAATACATTGAAACATTTGCAAATGAAGGTATGATGGGCTCTCAAATAGGAATTCTTTTAGATCACTGTTCTTAAGAATTCACATTAAGCTTATTTCTAAAATTATAAATGACTATGACAGATAAGTTGACGAGTCAATGTCATCTCAGAGTTCATGATAATTTTAAGGGCATGTTATCAACCACATTTCTAACCAAAATCAAGCAATTTTGGGTGTGGCTCTTAAACTAGTTTTCCACAATGTCATACTTTACCCTGTACTTGTAGCTGCTTTTTGAGCTGTAGGGTTTGGTGGGGCTGGGAATGCTGACCTCAGGAAGGATTTGGTACAGTGCTTGGCAATCCCATGACACATCAGTTGTGCTTTCCCGTCATCTATCTGGCATTGACTGGATCAAAAACAGAGCACTATTCCTGGTTTATGTTGAAATTCTCTGTTGTCCTTTGAAATCCCAAGTAAAGATTTCCTCCTATTGTGTAACTCAAGAGGTTTGATAAAGTATTATGTTTGGCATTCCATTTCTGGAAATCTTTCTTTACAGAGGCCACCTATAGGTGTTCTAGAGTTGCTTGAATGACAATTAGTGCTGGATGATGCAATAGAGGCCACAAGCCAAGTCCGTGTAGCAATAAAACACATCCTATAGGAACAGAGGCAGAGATAAGCAGGGGCCATTCTAACAGGGTTGCAGCAACAACTCAAAGGATCTATCACTCAGACAAGCAAGGTAGTGGAGAGCAGAATAGGAACACCAAGAAAACAGTCTCTGATAAACCAGTGCAGTAATTGGAAGTGTTTCTGGTGATGTGAAGGAGGACTCTGGAGGCCTCCAGGGTGAGATAAGTCAAGCAATCAACATGTCAAGGTAATTTGTTAGCAGTTCAGGCTTTGGGTCAAGGTACGTAAACCTGCCCGCTATGACGTATGAAGCCTGCTAACCTGAGGAGACTTGGCTGTAGAAAGACAATAGAAGAGTGGAGCCTGCTTGGAACTGACAAGAGGGGCCACTTGTACCTGTTAATGTAACATCTGTCCCAGTGAAGGCAGACCCTGATTACAAACCACTGATATAGTTAGAGGGGTAGGCATGGCCTCCATAAGGACAGCAGGGTTCCCACATTGCCCTGATCTTGCTGAGTAGTTTTTATGGACCGATGCTCTCAAAAAGCTGTAAAATGGGAATAAAGACTTTAGTGATGGTTCCTCAGTAGAGGCCAAACAGACGTTAGCTATAACTGTCGGAACTCACACCAACTGTACACAGCCCTCACCATCTCGCTGAGCCCACACAGATGATATACTGCTGACCCCATTGTTAATATCACACCTGACTCTGTACGTTTCTCACTGACCTACTAAGCTCACACCAGCCACACACACCCTTCACCATCTCAGTGATTTGACATCCACACTACACTGCGCTCAGATGAGATCACACAAACAGCTCGCTGACTTCACACAGATTATACACTGCTGTGAAAGGTCTTCCTTTATGCCCACTCAATACCTATTTTCCCATTTTTTCCAAGAAATAAACCCTGGTTTTATTCAAGGTGGTGCTGTGTGCAGCTAGGAGACCACATTTCTCAGCCTCCCTTGCAGTTACATTTGATTACATTACTGAGTCTGACCAGGGAGACTTAAACAAAACTTGTTGGGTAGGACTCCTGGGAAGGCTTCTTGAAAGGGGATAGAATGCTGGGGTATAATCTTTTGCCCTTAGTCTTTATATTTTTTTCCTCCAGTTTTGAAAACAGATATGATGGTCAGATCTCATCAGTTGTCTTGTGACTTTGAGAATAGAAGCCACCTAATGAGAATGGTTTGTTTGTAAGTTAGAGGATACCTGGGTCCTTGATAACTTTGGGAAACTACAGTATCATCTCTGGGCCTTCTATCTTTTAATTTCTTTTATGTGAGAATGTGAACCCTTAGTTTCGCATAAGCCACTGTATCTGGGTCTCTGTTACTTCGGCTGAAGGCGGTTCTTACTGACACAACCCCTCACCATTCTTCCCCCTTCATTCATCCGTCCCCCTTGGTCAATGTGTACTGTGTATATTATCATTTGACTATGATGCATACGTGGAACAGCTGTCTTTTTTTTTAATGCCTAGATGACTCTCTGCATTTTCCTTTTGACTTGTCCAGTTGCATAAAGCAGAATGGACCAGAATCTCTGAGGTACATACATCTCATTCTATAAATCTTAATGGAGAGAGGCTAAACCAGTACAACACAGTTGTACTAACACCAATAGTTAAGTGGTGCAGAGAGATTTGAGATCAATGGCTCTTCCTGCTCTGAGTCAGCACCAAATCATGTCATAGCGTTACTTCTGCATCACAGAGGGTAGGGTGGTGTCCTCAAGGGCAAACTTTATGATTTCCTAGCGTAAAGCTGAGTCACACCCACTACACTTCCCAAAGGGCTATATTGGAAAAAAAATGCACATTAATTTCTTTACCTTGCCTTGTCCCTTTCCCCCTAAAAAACCCGAAGAAGCAAAACTCAAGATAGGGAGATCACAAGTGGAAAGCAGGAAGGAGAACGATGGGCCTGTACCAGTGCAGCCCAATAAAGGGATACCATGTGAATGGTGCCCCCTGCAGGGGTGCAAAACAGTGGCCCTGGCTCATTCCCACCTCTGCTGTCTCAGCGGCTGTCAGAGTCCTTGGAGACTGGCTGTGGTGAAACTCTTGCTCTGGTTCCATTCCTCCTTTTTCTTTTGACAAAAGCCCCTTTCCCCAGGCTTTAGCATGGTGCAGCAGGGGGAGGGGTCCTCTGAGAGGACAAGTATTCAGGTGAATGAATTTTCCACCAAGGACTCTTCAGGCTGTAAAGAGTAAGATTGAGGAGGGTGGGATTGAAATCTCTAGACAGGAAGTGGTTACCTTGGTGTGACAATGTTACACCTTTGCCTGTTCCATCAGAACTAGGAATCATGATTTAAAACTTTAAAGCAGTATGCATAGTATAAAAGTGAAAAGAGATTATTTTAAACAAGTAGTTATTCAGGGTCTGGACTCTACACTTCTAGGCCTCTGTTCTTAACTAGTCAGGTACCCAGAAGGACTAGAGGATGCACCTACAAGACCCCTTTCATGAGACTCTTGACAACTGTCTGTGACTGGCAGGTGGGAGGGAGCCTATGACTGTTTGGAAGCCTCAAGGTCATCCCTCAGATTTAGGGGTCGGGGTAGTCGTATTTCTGAGTCATGGTCACCCCCTCATTTTGCTCTTTATAGATTCCACTGGGGCTGGCATTCACACAGTCATTTCTTAGAAAAATAACCCATGTTAATTTTTTTTTTTTTTTTTGCGGTACGGGGGCCTCTCACCCTTGTGGCCTCTCCCGTTGCGGAGCACAGGCTCCGACGCGCAGGCTCAGCGGCCATGGCTCACGGGCCCAGCCGCTCCGCGGCATGTGGGATCCTCCCAGACCGGGGCACGAACCGGTGTCCCCTGCATCGGCAGGCAGACTCTCAACCACTGCGCCACCAGGGAAGCCCCATGTTAATTTTTTGATGATGGATTTCCTATCTCCTCAACCTCAGGAGTCCTACTTTCTGCCCACCCTGACCATCTCAACCTCTGGATATTATTTTCATGTTAATGACACATAACAAAGAAGGTGTTGCTTCAGGCTTTCATTCTTTCCAATCTGTCCCTGTTGTTACTTGGTAGGGACAAGTACTTATTCCATCAGAGCGTCTGTTTCCTCATCTGTAAAATGAAGACCAAAACATGCCCCAAGGACAAGTAACTCACTTGGGATTACTTGGGATTGACATATACACACTGCTATATTTAGAATAGATAACCAACAAGAACCTACTGTATAGCACATGGAACTCTGCTCAATATTCTGTAATAACCTAAATAGGAAAAGAACTTGAAAAAGAATAGATACATGTATAACTGGATCACTTTGCTTTACACCTGAAATGAACACAACCTTGTTAATCAACTATACTCCAATATAAAATAAAAATTAAAAAAAGAAAAAGAAGACACAAGCTAATCAGTGCCAGAGTCCAGGTCTGCACCCAGGCCTCCTGATCCTCCTCCTCACGTCTTTTCCCATGACAACAGTAACTCCCAGCTTGTTGTGAAAATCAGATTAGGTGATGTGCTGAAAGGCATTTTATGCTCTGAGAAGTGACATGAAGAGCTCTGTGATTATTGTTAGGGATTTGGTCTCCCTAACAATCCTAGTGACAGAGTGAGGCCCTTGCACTTAGAGAAAATTACTTTCCTTCACTGTTTTGTTTCTCCCACAAACGTCAGGGGAATGGGTTTTAAGCTTTTTAAAGAGTCAGCTAATACTTATGAGGTTTTAAACTACAGTTGATGAAGCTTCCATTGGCTCTTCCCAGTGTCCGAGTCCTCTCTGCTCTCACTCTAAGCTAGTTAGCTCTCCCCTCTGCCTCTAGAGACCACGATCATAATGTCATCCCTTTTAGGTATACTATCTAAAAGGGATATGTGTGTGTGCGTCTCCCTGCCAAGAGTCACAAGGATCCCTCCTGTGTCCCTATTTTACATCTATGTGATTCAGAGCCAAGCTCAGATTTTGTTGAGTTCTGTACAAATAAAAACCCTCTAGTGAGGAAGATCCTGAAGAAAGAACATTATTTGCTTCAGAATTTTTTAAAAAAATAAATGTATTTATTTATTTTTGGCTGCGTTGGGTCTTCGCTGCTGTGCACAGGCTTTCTCTAGTTGCGGCCAGTGAGGGTTACTCTTCGTTGCAGTGCATGGGCTTCTCGTTGCGGTGGCTTCTCTTGTTGCAGAGCACGGGGCTCAAGGCACGTGGGCTTCAATAGTTGCAGCACGTGAGCTCAGTAGTTGTGGCTCGTGGGCTCTAGAGCACAGGCTCAGTAACTGTGGCGCACAGGCTTAGTTGCTCAGCAGAATGTGGGATCTTCCCGGACCAGGGCTTGAACCCATGTCCCCTGCATTGACAGGTGGATTCTTAACCACTGAGCCACCAGGGAAGTCCCAGAAAGAACATTTTGAGGAGACAGAGGCAAAGATGATCTTAGAGCAGGAGCAGGGTTCTTTGGTGGGACTTTGTTAAGAACCAGTCTTTGGAGGGAGATAAAGGAGATACAAAGATGGAATCATTTTTGTCCCTGAAGGGATTAACACTGGCCATGGTGGTGGGGACTTTAGTCCTAACATCCCGGACTGGCCGGCACTGATGTAGGAGACACACGGCAGTGTTCCCAGCTGTGGTCCTGGGCCCTGGTCCTCCCAGAGGACCGGGTCCTTCTGGTGCTGCTGGAAACGCCTCCTCCCACTTCTGTCTCAGGGTCTGGTGCCATCCCACTGGCGTCCACACTGAGGGGCTGGCTCTTCCTTTTCTCTATCTGACCCAAGAACACTTCAGAGAGTCTTAGTGAGTTCTTGAGAGGAATCGGCTTCTTTAAGAGGGTTTGGTCACCAGAAATAATAGAATTGTAGGATTTTGAAAACCAAAGAGGGTCTCAGAAACCTTACAATTCAAGGCTCTTATTTTATAGGTGAGGATACTGAGACCCAGAGAGGTTAAGTGATTTGTTCAAGCTTTTATAGCACAATAGTCTCTGTGTTAGGATGATAATGCAGGTTTCTTGATTTCTAATTAAATGCTCTTTTCTACTGAATCTTTTGTAATCAGGAAGAAGACACTCTTTTGATAAATAACAATAGGAGGGTTAGGACAGATTCAAGAATTACTTGATTTATTATCTGGCAGTTTTAGCCATTCTAAGAGAAAATGGCTCTGAATTAGATTTAAGAAACTATCAGGGTCACAAAAATGCATGAATAAGCAATAATGTCCCTGTCCACACTTCCAAGTGCTCTTCGTTTCTCTTTGTTTATTGGCCCAACTTCTAGTGTCTTCTATCCTAATAAACTAAAGGGTGCAGGAGGTACCGAGAGGAGCCCACATAGCATGTTTATCTTTTAAAAAATGTATTATGTTTTTGTTCACTAACATGGGATTTATGAAAGCCCAGAAAGGAAGACAATAGGAAGGGCACATTTCCTTCATCTTGATCTCCCTTGTGACCCAGGAATGTGGGCCTGGGCTTATTTCCAAGGTTATGTGTAACCAAGAGCTGGAAATGGAAAACGTAGCAATGAAGTTCAGCAGTTTTCTTCTTCTGTTTTTAAATAAAATATACTTCAAAATGTGATTTAAATAAATTCACCTAGCATGTAAAGTTATAAAATAATGTATGTTCTCACCCAGCGATGTGTGAGAGCTGACCCCTACTAGCTCACGAGAATGGATTGTTATTCAGGAATTATTGTGAGCCTGTTGTGAAGTCATTGGCAACTTGAAATCAGTCACAATGGGAATATTTACACCAAGGAGATCAGCAAATTCTATAAATCAGGGCTTTTTTTTTTTTTTTTTAAATCAGAGAGCCACTTTGCTAGCACAACAATAGCACATGAGAAGTTTCACTATTCAGAAGTAATCATTGTTAATTTTCTTATGTAAAACATCCCCCAAATGATTATTCATATGCTAGCACATATGCATGTATTATTTGCATTCATTTATAGAATGAAAATAATATTTTATGAAGTTTTCTTGAGATTTTTCATATCAACACATATAGATCTAACAACTCACTATTTTAAATTATAATATGTTATTATATGGCTGTACCATAGTTTATTTAACCAATCTCCTTTTTTTTTGTTTTGTAAGTTTTTTTTTTATTGAAGTATAGTTGATTTATAATGTTGTGTTAATTTCTGCTGTATAGCAAAGTGATTCAGTTATACATATATATATACATTCTTTTTTATATTCTTTAACCGGTCTCATAATGATGAGTGTCCTTGTTTTGTTTTCTCCAAAAGTAGACCCTGAGACACAAGGTTGGGTGCAGATGGTTTATTTGTCAGGTGACTGAAGAAGCACATGTGAGACAGTAGGCAAAGTGGGACAGGGAAAATCACATTCTATCAAGAGTACAAACTATGGACATGATCTGTGGCTGTGATGTTGACTTTCACCACCTCGCAGAGGTAGTGGTTGTCAGGTTTCTCCACCATAAAGTTACTCTCCCCATCCTGCCTCCACACTTGCACACTTTTTGCAGCCCACACTTAAGGCGTGGGGGTTACCCTCCCCCTCCTTGCTTACTCCCCTCTCCTTGAGGGTGGAGTATGTATATAAAATGATTTGGAATTATTCGGCATGAGATCTTGGTTTCTTCCTGCATATGTATTTACTCAATCATTTACTTATCTCAATATGGGACTCATAGATATTTATTTTATACTTTGGACTATAATCCAATGTTAGTTTATTTTGTTGGCCAAATCGTTACAGCTTTCAGTTGGCTCCTGTGTCCCTTTGATATACCCCTATCATTGTGGGTATTATTTATTGATTTTGAGCACTTCCTTAGTTTCTGGGCTCCATTGGTTTTCTTTCTTTTTTTTTATTGCCTGCGTTGGGTCTTCGTTGCTGTGCGCGGGCTTTCTCTAGTTGTGGCGAGACGGGGCTACTCTTTGTTGCGCTGCGCGGGCTTCTCATTGCAGTGGCTTCTCTTGTTGCAGAGCACGGGCTCTAGGCACGCAGGCTTCAGTAGTTGTGGCACGCGGGCTCAGTAGTTGTGGCTCACGGGCTCTAGAGCACAGGCTCAGTAGTTGTGGCGCACGGGCATAGTTGCTCTGCGGCATGTGGGATCTTCCCGGACCAGGGCTCGAACCCATGTCCCCTGCATTGGCAGGCTGATTCTTAACCACTGCGCCACCAGGGAAGTCCTTCCATTGGTTTTTAAAGAATAGAAGCTTACTCCATTTACCTCAAGTTTTGAGTGGGGAGATTACAGTTTATGGCAGGAAGTACATAAAGATTTACTCTCCTTTTCCTAATCTAATGAAATGTGATAGCTAGTTTTGCCTGACTTCTGAAACCACTGGGGTCAACACCCTACCCTGCCATGTCCCCCTTTAAAAGATTCTTCATTAATAATTGTTAATTGAGGCTTCCAGTCTTTGCCTTTTGTCTTTCTTTTCTAACCAAGGCTAAATTTTTAAAAAACGTATGGCTTATGCTTTTCTGTTTCTGTAACTATTTCATTGAGGATGTAGACCTAAGTTGATCTTGGCGTTATGTGTACTTGTGTGTAAGGTGTGTGGGTGGAGGGTGAGGGGGTGGTCTCTGTTCCTGTTCCACAGCTGTGTACAAATAGTGTTGTATCCTGTCCCTGAAGCCAAGATTTGGGCAACTAAGATAACCACACACCCTTATTATCTTGTACTCTGACTTTTCTTCTTCTTTTTATCTTGTCCCTTCAGACTTCCTTTGCTTTTTTTGTAGTTCAACTGTGCATTTTAAAGTATGTTTGTTATATTTTACCCAGAATTTCTAAAGCTTTTATATTTAAAGCTTTTAAAGTCTGTTATGTTGCCAGAAATGGAAGTCCTACTCTTTACTTCCTCTTTCTTTAATCTTTTTTTTTATTTTGAGAAATTAAAACCATTAAAAACTACAAGGTATTATTTCAAATATATCTTAATCTTCACCCAGAAATGGAAATTCTTTCATTTATTCCATGAATATTTATGTGCAAGACACTGTCCTAAGAATTTGGGATAAATCAGTGAAGAAAACAAAAATCTCTCTCCCCATGGAGCTTACATTCTAGTGGGAGATGCAGGCAATGAATAATAAACATAATATACAATGATATTGCCTGATATTTAGAAGGGGATAGTGCTCTGAAAAAAACAAAACAAAGCAAAACAAAACAAAAAACCCAAAACAACTAGAGCAGGGCTTGGAAATTAAGAGTGTAGGAAGTTAAACTCTTTTTTTTTTTGTCTTTTAACGTAAGGTGGTTCTAGCAAGCCCCACTGAAAAGATGACATATGAAAGAGTCTTGAAGGAGATGAGGAGCTGGCCAGGTAGAATTCTGGGGGAAGAGCATTTCAGGCAGAGGGAACAGCCAAGGCAAAGGTCTTAAGGTGGGAGTGTGACTGATGGGTTTGAGGAAAAGCAAGAAAGCCTGTGTGGCTGGAGCCAAGTGCATAAGGGGGACCGTGTGTGAGATGAAGTTCAAGTAGAGGAGAGGGGTAGTTCGTGGATGGACTTACTGGTCATTTGAAGAACTTTGTTTTTTCTCTGAGTTAACATGGGGTCCACTGAAGGTGGTCCTTCCCCCACTCCCCAAATTAATACAAAGAACTTTTTGTTTTTCCAACCATTTGAGAGTAAGTTGCCAACGTAAAGCCCTATTACCTGCCTCCCCATTCTTTAATGTATAATTCCTACAAACAAGGACATTCTCCTCTATAACTATACAGCCATCAAAACCAAGAAACTAGCACTGATACTGTACTGCCATTCTATCCTCAGACCCTCTTCAAATTTCACCAATTGTTCCAAATATGTCCTTTTTATAGCAAAAGGATCCAGTCTAGATCTCACATCACTTTTAACTGTCAGGTCGCTTTAGTCTGCTTTAGTCTGAAAGCGTTCTTTGCACTTACTTAACTTTCACGGCATTGGCACTTTTGCAGATTACAAGCTAATTACTTCATAGAATGTCCTCCTATTGGGTTTTGTTACTTGTTTCCTCATGATTAGAATTAGATTTTTTTTTTTGGCAATAATATCACCAAATAGGGTTTTTTTCCCCTCACTTCACGTAGTCATGAGTACACAATTTGAATTTGTCCATTACTAGTGCTGAAAACTTTGATCACTTAACTAATGTGATGTCAACCAGGTATCTCCCCTATAAAGTTACTTACAGTCTTTGTAATTATTATAGTAAGTATTTTGGGGAGAGGTCACTTAAGACTATGTGAATATCTTTTTCCTAATCAAATGTTCACTGACTAGTTTTATTCTTTTTTTTTCCCAAATAGTTTATATATCTGAATATAAATATTACTTACAGCAATGATGAACTGGTTTCAACATCAGTTCTACCCACCCACCCCCACCTTCTAAAATGTACTCTTTGAGAAATCTTGTTCACATAAATAGATGAGCTCAGAACAAGTTTTATACTTGCATGTTGGCTTAATCCTTTGAACTCCTTCCAAGCTATATGCAAATCACAAATTCTCCATCATAAAAATTACACACAATGCTCTATCAGCTGATTACATTATCCTTAAGTTTGTTGAAAACAAAAAAAAAATTTTAAACCTACCTTGCAAAAGGATTTGTTTCTTAATTTTCAATTTCTCTGAATTACACAGGAAAGACTTATTAAGACTTATCAATGACAGTTCATTTTGTCTATTGCCTTTTAGACGTGTCTGTTTTACTTGATATACTTAGAAAGGTTTAGAATATTTTGAATATTAATTTTAATTTTATAATATTTTGATAACATACATTTATGATGCAATTTTTTGGGGGGGTAAAAGATATTGGCTCTGGAAATTTAACTCAGTCAATTTATGGAAATGATCCACCATCAAACCTAATGGTGGTGGGCTACTAATTATCATGCCAGGACAACAGGCGTAAATAACCGCCTGAGCAAACTGAGACATATGTTTATGTTATCTCATGAACAAAGTCATGATCCATTGTCAAACCATTCAGCCGAATCAACTTCTTTTCTGTCAGAAAAAGTATGACTTCATATTCAATCCAAATAAACTTGCTATTATGTATCCCCATGACAACCAGCTCACTTCTAAATGCAGCGACTAGCTGGGGATAAGATGATCCCATTCCCTCACACATCAATTTAAAAAGATAAAGTCTTAACTCCCTTGATTTTACAATATTTACAATTTAAATAGCAACATGCAATACTCCATGCAAGTCAGAACTCCATTTTTTGCAACCAAAACTTGTTTATTAATGAAATCATGTTCTCAAGCTAAAGCAAATTTTAAAGCATGGATAAAAAAAAATACATAAAACAATTTCTGTGTAGTCATTGTAACAATCAGGACCAGTTACATAATTTGCAGGGCAAAGTGAAAATGTGGGGCCCCGTGTTCAAAAATTTAAATATTTCAAGATGGGACCATCAGAGCCTTAAAGCCAGCACTGGCTCTCATAATATGGGGCCCTTCTAAGGGCAGGTCACAGACCCAGCAAGCTGGCTGGGACAATAGTTTTGTTCATAGAGACCCTTATGTCCCTAGTATAAGCTGAATCAATGTGAATAAAAGTTTCTAAATTTAAAAAATAGTATCACTGTTCACCCTGTGCGTGCATTTTCTCCATAAAAGTGGACACAATTTATTAACTGAAAACACCTGTGGATTTTCCTATCTGAAAGGCATGGGAAATCTGTCTATCACAATCTTTACCATAATCCGGTGAACAATTTCTCAGTGCCTTAGTTTCCTCATCTGTAAAATGGGGATAATGTACTTACCCTGAATTGTGAGGACTAATTGTGTTAATATGGGAATGCACTTAGAACAGTGTATGGCATATAGTAGAACTGTAGCTATAGTAGAACAGAGTTGCAGAACTGTTTTCTATTATCACTATTACTATTATTACTATTATTATTCAGTAATTTCATTCACTATACAAGTTACAATAATGTCAGAATAGGAATTGATTTAATGGCAGTGACAGACTTGGTACGTAAAATCTTTCTACCTATCAAAGGTGAACCAGGTATTATAACCTTTTCCACGTTTATGTAAGCTTTTCTATTTTTCACTAGAAAAATAGTGACCTAATGAGCAATGCTAATTCTTATGATGCTCTCCAATTAGCAATGCTAATTCTTAGGATGCTCTCCAAGCCAAGCATGTTTAAATGTTAAGCTTAGTGATAATTTTACCAGTGCCCTTAGCTTCCTTCACAAAAAATTAACTGATTTAATTTTAAAGTCTGAACGTTCTGTAAATTATTATTGCACATTGCATTAGAGATATTTTTCATACTATTGTTTAACAATTTTTTAATGATGATCACAACACAGAATTGTTTTTAGAAAGAAATTCATGGTATATGTAAGATTTATTATGTTTAGTTTTGGTGTTTTGCTTTTAGTTCATCTTTGGTAGTTCTTGGAATGTTCATTGAAAAACTTCTGTTGTGTTTTGTCAGAGCTTTGGTCTCTTATAGAAAGCCCCAAACTGTTGGTTTAATATGTCGAAGGAAATCTTCAGTCTGCTTTCTTCAACACTCTGTTTCTTCCTTAGCCACAGACTGGCAAATTTTTAAAAAATTAAATGATATAGATTTCTTTTACTAGAAAGCAACAGTACAATTCAAAATGGAAATCACATTTGTATAAAACACATGTATTAGTTTCCTAGGGGTGCTGTAACAAAGCACCATGACCTGGAGGGCTTAAAACAACAGAAATTTACTGTCTAACAGTTCTGGAGGCTAGAAATCTGAAATCAAGGTGTCAGCAGGGCTATGCTTCCTCTGAAACCTGCAAGGGAAT
This sequence comes from Physeter macrocephalus, assembly GCF_002837175.3. Lineage (NCBI taxonomy): Eukaryota > Metazoa > Chordata > Mammalia > Artiodactyla > Physeteridae > Physeter > Physeter macrocephalus. The sequence continues at coordinate 69,460,706 of NC_041217.1, forward strand.
CCTTTGCCTCTTCCCAGGTTTGGTGATTTGCCAGCAGTCCTTGGTGTTCCTTAGTTTGCAGCTGCATCCCTCCAATCTCTGTGTTTTGTCACAGGGTGTCCTCCCCATGTGTCTCTGTCTTCACATTGCCGTCTTCCTATAAGGACACCAGTCGTATTGAATGGGGGCTCCTTCTACTTCAGTATGATCCCATCCTAATATAATGAATTACATCTGCAACAACCCTATTTCCCAATAAAATCACATTCTGAGATACTGAGGTGTTAGGACTTCAATATTTATCTTTTAGAGGGACACAATTCAACCCATCACAACATCCAATTAAAATTTTTTTATATCAAAGGGTGAAATTTTACTTCAGAGTTTAAATAATATTAATTTATTCAGATATTGGAAAATTTGCATCACAAGATTTTCCATTAGAACATACAACCAAATAAATATACAACCAAATTCTAACTGTATATGTCAATACAATGTACCTTTTGTTTATGAGTAATTATATATTTTCATGGAATACATCTAACTACTACTTAGATTTATATTTCCTAAGACTATTATAAAAACCACTAAGAAATAAATTATGGAAAGAATCTTGTGATATAGATTACTCAAATCAGTAAGGTTCAGATTAAAATGATGTAGAGTGAATATGATTATCCATTTTAATAAAAATTGTATATAATAAATTATAAAAATCAGATAACATATCAATTGTGCTCATTCTCGTTACTTAATTTGTAATAATCTAATGTAGTGTGAAGCTAAAATTTTATGAGACACAATGCTGTAAAAGGCATGGTATTTCTTCTGCAAATATGTGTGAACACATGTATCAGATTCTGGGGTTTGGCTTTTGGAGGTAGGTTTATTAATATCAGAAATCATTCCATTAACTTTATTAGACATCATGACTAAACTTTGTGCATACATGTGAAGAAGGAGAAAGATGTATACCTTAAAAGTCAATCAGTCTGTGCTTTTCATTTGTAAATGTGAAACGGCAGGTAGGAAAGGACAGCCTATGAGATGCCTCAAGAACAAATGTGTGCTCAGAGGGCTCAGTTCCAGGAAAGACTGACATGGAAGTTGAGGATTTGCAAGTCGATTCCCTTGGAAAGTCTTTGTGTATCCAAATATCTGTGAGTGTAACTGCTTGGCAAAGCTTATGTCACATGGGGAACCTTAGCAGCAAAAGATCTGGGAAATGTAGCTTTTAGCTTTCCAAGTAGGATAGGTTAGGAAGGTAAGCTAGGATGTGGGTCTTGAGTGAACCAAACTAGTTTACAAAATTTACTACCGTGGCCTTCAGTAGAAATTACCTACAGTGTTGCCCTGAACTTCATGCTGAACAGACTTAACACTAAATCTGTGTGTGTGTGTGTGTGTGTGTGTGTGTGTGTGTGTGTGTGTATCTTACATTTAACATGGTGGTCTAAGACTCTCCTGGAAACTGTAGTAGCTGGCCCACAGGTACGTAGTCCTGTCCCTGTGAAGGGAGGTAAGATGATTCTTGAGTCCTGTATCCAGAGATGAAGTGACTTTATTGGTGAGTGCAGACTAACTCATAAAACTATAAAGAACAATGCCTGCAAAGGAAGAACCTGGAAAGAATCTAGATAACTTTTTCTATGAGTGCTTTATCAGATTTCATCCAACGTCTCATGTTAGTTATTTTTATTCCCTTACATCTGTTTCATTACTGTTTATGGTAGCAAACAAAAACAAAACCTAAAGCAAAAAGTCTGTAAATTTACATGGAGGGGGAATAGCAAATAAATGGGGCAGAACTGTTGAGAGACAATGATTCTGTACCAAATCAGGTGAGAAGTCCAAGAGATTGAGTAGGTCTTTGAAGATGTAAAAATAAAATAATCCCCTAAGGAAAAGTAGAAATAAGAGGAATCCCCTGTGGAAGGAACATAGAAAATGGACCCAGTGTGGCTAACAGGGACCCAAAGTAAAACGGAGCCGGGCAGTCATGACAGATCTGGGGTTCAATCACATACTTTGTGTTCTTAGAAAAACCACAGACAAACGACTATAAGGACTTCTGATTCCGCTAAGGGTCCTACCTGGAAAAGCCCCCAACGAGAAGCTCCAGTGACAGCCAATCACAGCAGACTTGCAGTCAGGCTGCAAGGGCCATCCAGTCCCCTTTGCAAGTCCCCCAACTGTGACTTCTGCAGGTTTTGCTTCTAAAAATCCCTCACCTCTTTCACCCTCCAAGGATGTACGTTGGGTGCATATCCCCAGTTTGCAAACCTTGCAAATAATAAACCTTGTCTTTTGCTTTAAGACAACCCTGACTCTTTTCTGGGTTTTATTTATGATTTAGGACAACAAAGAACAGATGAAACAAGCTGAATCCATAGAGCTCATGAGAGGGATGTAAGAGCTGTTGGGACCTTAGGGTCCTCAATTATGAAGGAAGAGCTTTGGGCAAGGTGGTTGCACAACAAGGGTACTTTCAACTCTGCTATTCATCAGTGAACATTCCCAAGGAGGTCCCAGCATCACCGTTCCTGGCTCCTGGCCTGAATATGGACGGGGTTTCTGCCCTTCCAGGTCCTCCCAGTAGGACAGGGGAAGGGCAATAGCACTGGACCAGTGAGGAACACCAGGCTGTGTGGTTTCAGACAAGTCACCCAATATCTCTGAGGTGTCGAGGCTGGATAACCTCTAAAGTTCTTTCTAGCTCTGTTGTTCAATTGTGTTTCCCCCCGAAGCATGGGCTCTCTGTTCAGGTTGTTCCCTGGAGACCTAGGAGTGGAGAAATGGAGAGCAGGATGGGAACTCAGGCCATAATATGGAGACAGAGACATCCTTTTGTCCCATCCCAATACATTTTGCCTCCCTTGACTTAGAATCTGTACCTCTTGGAACAGGAGCTCAGCAGGCACAGGAATCTCTAATATGTAACCCATGTAGACTTCCCTGTTGGGGATGATTTTCCTTCCTTTTCTGAAAAAGCTTTGAATCTTGGCCCTATAATCCAGTTTTGAAACATTCTTTGCACTAGTAATCGTTCCCTTCCACACCTCTGCAGGGTCTGTATCCAGGTTGCCCCTGTCACGGCCCTTGGTGAAGGGAGGCATGTCTATTCCATAAAATGGAAGTGAAGACTTTATTCCCTTTGGCTCAGTTTTTCCCTCCCTGGGCCTCCAAGAGGGGCCACATGGGCAGAGTGTAGCCGAGCCTGGGAAGACACAACTGGCTTCCCCTAATTACCCAGGTTTCCGATCATTTTCTCAGAGTTGGAACTCCAGCACAATGCAACCCTAATCGATGTCCCTTTTTTGGAATGATTCTGCTACCTTTAGCCCTGGAGCCCTGACTCCTGGCCCCAAGGGGGCGAGTCTGGGAAATCATTCACACACCAGCATTGATGCCCCCCCATGCTGTGGATATAAGCCCAGAAAGGAGTACGTCTTGAGAGGTGGCATCTGAGTCATCGAGGCCCTGGACATCAGCCTCCCACATCCTCTTCATGGATGTGTCCTCAAGACCCTATTGTACTCAGCCGGCACAGTGAGCAGACATGGTGAAGCTGTTGCCGTGTTTCCTGGTGCTCATCAACCCTCAGTGTTCTTTGCTCAGGAAGGTAGAGTTTGGTGAAGGCTGTGCCTGTGGTCTGGCCTGAGGGAACGGAGGTTGCTCAAAGCAGGTCCAGGGAACTCAGCATGGAGGAGGGTTAAGGGAGAGAGTGAGATATGTGGTCTCCTAATTTTATAGAGAAGTGAGAGAAGAGATCTTTGTGTTCCAGGTTGTCTAACTTCTTTCCTCTATCTCCTTTTCTCTCCAACAGACAGGGGAAGGGTAGCCTTTGTGTTCCCCATCGAGTCACATGATTCCTTTGCTGCACTGGAGGTGAAGCCCATCAAGGCCTGGCACACAGTATATGATAGATTCTATGCTAAATTCACCCATGATATAGTCTCTAGGCATATAACAACCTGGAGCAAGAAAATGAGGTCCTCCTCTTTAAAGAAAAGATTGAAGTGTGTAGTGGGTTTGTGGGTGGTTCTGATACATTTTTCAAGATCCCGTAGAGCTCTCCTGGTCCAAAGCACCTCTATGTGGGCTGGGAGTCTGCCCCAGGGATTGCAGAGCTCTGGGAGGATGGGAATCCCACAGTGAGGAGGAGACTGGAGAAGGAAGGGATTCTCTATGGGGACAAAGGCAAGCATTTCCAGGGGCAGGAGCAGGATTCCTTTGGCGGTAACTTTGATAAGAATCCGTCTTTGATGGGAGACGTTGGAGATGTGAACTTGTGAGACTGTGCTGTCACCAGTTGAGATTAACAGTGTCTATCATGGTGAGACTTTCGGTCCCAATGTCCTGACCTTGGAGGGCACCAACAGCTGAGGTGCATGGCGAAGTGTTCACGAAGCCCCGGGTGTGGCCCCAAAGTTCTTTCTGATCCTTTCCGTGTTCAGGTCCTGAAGGGCAAACCTCAGAGATTAAACCGCTCACTCCCCATGTGTCAGGCTCTTCAGTATTTGTTTGCTGCACGTTTTGGAACCTTGCCTAAGCTCTGTTGGGACTTCTCTCCCTCCCCCCACGCCCCCACGGCTTGTGGGATCTTAATTCCCCGACCAGGGGTTGAACCCACGCCCTTAGCAGTGAAAGCACAGAGTCCTAACCGCTGGACCGCCGGGGAATTCCCCCCTCCCTCTTCAATGCACCATCACCTGACAGGAGAGTTTGTTAGTAGGCAGCCTGTTGAAGCGGTAATCACTGGGGATCAGAACTGAGGAAGTTTTTGAGCTTATAGGTACCTTAGAGACCACATGGAATCATGGTTTTCAAACATTTTTTTTGGAAAACTTGAGACCAAATAAGACTTTATGGCAACACGCCCCCCTCAAAACAAAACAACAAAAACTGGTAGAAGCAATGGATATCTTTCTAAGCTGTTTAAATATTCACTATTTTTTGGAAGGTGTTAGCTGTGGGTGAAATCCCTAATTCTTTCCCAGAGACCTTCTTTCCAAGTAACACAATTTGAAAAGTGATGCTTTAGACCAAAACCCTTATGGCACAGAGTTTGAGGACCTAGAGAGGAAAGGAATGGCTGCAAAAGTAATAGTCTAGCTCAGAGTGGAAATGAAATGCAGGTCTTCTGATTCCCTACATAGTGGACGTATTCTGGCTTTGGACCCAACCCCTTTCTTCCCATAACACATCCTCCACTCCACATCCAAGGGTGGGTTTTGGCAACTGTGTTTCCATTATGTGCTCTTAAATCACTGACTACACTTGATTTGGACCAATGGTGATCTCCTGACCCAAACTGGACTAGGTAGATTATTCCTCTATTCATACTTTTGAATTAAGAGTGAGAGATTCTCCTTCAGTTTGAGCAGAGTTGAAAGGTGGAGAGAGAGAATTTCCTGGATTCCTGGTTCTTGTTCCTGATAAACGTGCTTTCAGTAAATCCTTTCAGATTCATGCTATCTGCTACTGGAAAAGTCTTTACTGAAGACCCCTACACAGTTTCTTCATAATTTTCTATCAGCAAGAGACTTAAATTAGCAGGTTTCAGGTGAACAGCTGTTTGTTGTTGATTTCCAGGAGCCCAACCTTTTTTTTTTTTTTTTTTTTTTTACCTGTATAGAGTTTCTACATTGTCAGAATTTGGTTTAAGTATTTGGCCCAATCTTAAAAATAGAAAATGCCATATAAATGATCTCATATGATATTTAATCTCTCTATGATTATTTCTCAATGTTGACATTTATGCTCTAATACAATATATCATGGAGAAAATTTGTTCTTTAGAATTATATCCTAAAAAGTAATAGGGATTATGGGGGGAAATATGGTTTAGGGCATAACATCAAAAACTTATGCAATGATGTAATTGGCTCAATGTCAAAAAGTGACTATTCCAATAAAACTATTATCACTCATATATCAAGTTACAATAACCAAATAGTGGACTTTACCTTAAAAAAAACCCAGATAAATCTAACTTGATAGAAAGGTGTATAAGTAAAGGTTGAGTAGTGGAGATAAAGGCAAAATGCACCAAGATGAGAGACAGCACAGAAGGTACTTCTAAGACAGAGCACATGCCCAGGTGGACCGAGGAAGAATATTTGGTTCTGCATTCCTCCAGTTTACTGTATTCCCTTGTTTTGGTGTACTGTGTGATAGCTGCTGTTACTTGGTGGTGGAAAATAGTAACTTGCTGAGAAAAAACAATGATGCAACATCTATATTACACTGATATCATTCCCTCACTTATCAGTCACACCTGAATTAGTTCTTGTCCCAAAGCAAGATCTGTAGCTGAACAGAGTGTACTAAAGACCAGTGGTGGTGGTGCTGGAATTTCTATCTTCAAGGAGCTTAGGAGTGGCAGTCTGGTTGAAAAGGGGTACTAGGGGGTACTATATTGAAGCTACATTTGAATAGCAAGCATATTTTATTATTTATTTTTTACCTAAGTCACATCATCCCCTCCAAAGTTAGCTCTGGCTTTGTTAATTACATAAGAAAATGATGTGGCAGAAAGAATGCTGTTCAGAGATGGCCTGGAGCATCGAAAGCTGATGAAGTGATTTAAAAAAAAATTATTTAGTTTTGGCTGTGTTGAGTCTTTGCTACTGCGCACGGGCTTTCTCTAGTTGCGGCGAGCGGGGGCTACTCTTTGTTGTGGTGCGCGGGCTTCTCATTGCGGTGGCTTCTCTTGTTGCAGAGCACAGGCTCTAGGCACGTGGGCTTCAGTAGTTGTGGCATGCGGGCCCAGTAGTTGTGGCTTGCTAGCTCAGTAGTCGTGGCTCACTGGCTGTAGAGCACAGGCTCAGTAATTGTGGCACATGGGCTTAGTTGCTCCGCGGCATGTGGGATCTTCCTGGACCAGGGATCGAACCGGTGTCCCCCGCATTGGCAGGCAGATTCTTAACCACTGAACCACCAGGGAAGTCCCGAAGTGATTTCTTAAGTAGTGTATTTGGCCCCACGGGCTGAGATTCAGAAGCATCAACAACCATTTCAGTTCAGAGATCTGCTTAGGGTGATGACCGAGATGAAACAAAAGGGAGGACAGGAGAGAGAACTTTCCCAAGTGTACTTTACCAGCCTGAACAGTTCTTCAGGAAGAGGCCATGGCAGCAGCTTCTGGGGCCCAGAACCAAACATTCCTGCCCTGAATGTACTTCTGAGGCTGTGCCATTAGGTGGGAGCTCCCAGGGGGTGGCAGAAACAGGACATGTCAAAAACACAAGCCTCAAAGGGATGGATGGGAAGAGTATTTGATTACACAGAAAGAAAAAGGAAGATGTGTCAAAAGAGACATGGTGATGGGCATTGCCAACATCCTAGATTACAAAACTGTTCAGAAGGTTTCCAGTGTCCCCAGTGCTGCTCTCACAGTGAGTAGCAGTAGAATTCTCTCCCAGCAGGGGTAAATCCATGGACTTCAGATTAATCACTCAAGGGACTGCTCCCAAATGAGTTTATTATATATTGACTCAGGACGATCGACATCAGTTCACTGGTGTCTTGTGAAACCAAACCAAAATTTTCTTCAACTATTTTCATTCTCTCAACCATTACAGAGTTTCTATTATTGCCTTTGGCAACATTGAGTCCTGGGTTTGGAGAAAATAATTTTGTCTGGGATATCTGATTTAGTAGCTGTGGTAGTAGCTTGTTTTCTACATTTTGTAGGTGGGAGTCAATGCTGTGGTAATCTTGTGTGCTCTGTCGAGCTCTTTGAACTGTGTAAAGAAAGAGCTTATTCAAATTTGCAGGGCTTGTAGGAGCCATGCTCCTCTTGGTGGAAGAAGCCCAGGCTGCAGATGCTGAGGGAACGTGACTCTGCAGTGTGACGCTGGCTGAGACAAAGCAGAATTCGAAGTTGAGGAGAATGAATTGAAAGTCTAATTTCTTTGGATTTTTAACTCACAAGGTGAGAAAATTTGACTTTGGACTTTACTTACGAGGGAATATAATTTTTGGACTTTAATCTCTCCCTGGAAATTTAATGAGGAAGAGTTTTGTATTTAGATTTGGGGCATTATATGTTGTGGGCAATTATTACTGAAACACATTAATACTGTCATTGAATTTCATTGCAGAACTTTTGACGGAACCATATTTGGATGATATGACTAGAAATAATTTGAACTGGGAACAGTAGGGAGTTAATTTTAGACTTGGTTGTAGCATGGCCTCAGAGTTAATTTAATTATTCTATTATTCTAACTATTATTCTGCCAGCAGTCATAGGAGAATTTATAAAGGAGCACTGGGGATAGTTACATCTCTGGTTGGTCACAGGGATATTAGTTGAGCCATTTTAGATTAAAAGAACAAAAGGTAGAGGTATTTTTGAATGAAATATTTGCTCCCCATTCCTGATGTTTCCTTCCACAGGATGGAAGCAGCATTAGAGGAATGTCCCTGACCTCACTTCCCTTATCCTCATTCATCTCCAAAGGAGAAGTCAGTCATGTCCTGCAGCTGGCTAACACAGGCTTGGTACACTTCTTCCCTACTCTGCATTCAGTGTCATCACATTGGTAGTTTGAAATCAGCCCTAGTGGGAGTATTTAAAGCATAGAACCAGCAAACACCACAAATCAGGGCTTTTTGTTCCAGATAACCAGTTTACCAGCAGTATATCTGTCATTTACTCTGAAAGGAGTGACTTGTCCTATTAATGACTTTGGGATAAGGAACTGAGCATATATATGTCAGTCCTTTTCTCTCCCCTCTGTGTGTGTGTGTGTGTGTGTGTGTGTGTGTGTGTGTGTGTGTGTGTTGGGACCTACCTGTCTGCAAATAGTACTTGTTTGGGTCTACTCTCAGCTATTTGGTGACCTTGACAGTAAATACTCTTCACCTATGAGGAGTAATCTGTCTGGTCTAGCACGACCTGGGACTGGGTGAGTAAAGCTCTTTATATCTGGGGATTCTTATTAAGTCATCTTCACCAATCAAGTCCCCCAGCCCCTTCAGTTTTAAAGTCAATGTTTTGAACTCTGCCTTCTTAATTTCTCTCAATTGTTTCAAAACTCAGTTGGAAAGGAGTGTAGAATTTATAAGCATCCTTACACCTCAGCACTTGCATTTTCTCTCTTGAGTTTTTTGGAAGTTGTATGTATATACATTCTTCTACTGGTTATTTTTAACTTAAAAATATTCCTTTTTTTTTCTAAATTATATTTTTTATTTTGAGAAATGATCCTACCAAGAACTGGAAATTTGCATCAGAATTTTAAAAACTAAAACTCAAATAACTTAAAGAAAACTTTACCCTCTGTCCCAGATGCAAGCACAGTAATGAAATTATTCTGTCTTTCTTACACATTTTTTCAATAAGTTGAAATTTTTAAAATAAACTTTTAATTTTGAAATAATTTTATATTTATAGATAAGTTGCAAAAATAAGGCAGAGAGTTCCTTTATGCCCTTTACCCAATTTCCTCTAATTTTTTGTTTGTTTGTCTGTTTTTGTTTTGTTTTTTTCCATACTCGGGCCTCTCACTGTTGTGGCCTCTCCCGTTGCGGAGCACAGGCTCCGGACGCGCAGGCTCAGCGGCTATGGCTCACGGGCCCAGCCGCTCTGTGGCATGTGGGATCTTCCTGGACCGGGGCACGAAACCATGTCCCCTGCATCGGCAGGCAGACTCTCAACCACTGCACCACCAGGGAAGCCCATCCTCTAATTTTAACATCTTGCATTACAGTGGTACATTTGTCAAAACTAAGAAAATCAGCATTGGTCCATTACTATAAATTGAACTCCAGTTTTCATTCAGATTTTCCTGGTTTTTATACTAACATCCTTTTTCTGTTCAAGAATTCCATCCAGGACACGACGTTACCTTTAGTCATCATGTGTCCTGAGCCTCACTGGTCTGTGACAATTTCTGGGTCTTTCCTTGTGTTTCACAAACTTGACAGTTCTGAAGAGTACTGGTCAGGTATTTCGTAGGAAGTCCCTCAATTTGAGGTTATCTGATGTTTCCCTCCTTATTAGACTGGAGTTGTGGGTTTTTAGCATAAATGATTTATTAAAAAAATACTTTATAAACACAATAGGTATGTAGGTATTTATATGCATTAGATAATATTATCTTGAATTCTAAAAGCTGAGTAATAGATAACATTTAAGTAGCTTTTATAACTTGCCTTTTTTATTCAACTTTGCCTTAAGAGTCAGCCCTTTTGAATACAGGCTTTTTTTTTTTTTTGCTATAATGTGATATGTGCATTTCTGAAAATCCTCATGTTCAACATAATTGTGCACTAAAAATAGCAGGGCTTGTGGGATAACTAGACCATAGATAATTAGGGACAGAGCACTCGAAACCTATGCATGGGAGACCTTCAAGATGGCAGAGGAGTAAGAGGTGGAGATCACCTTCCTCCCCACAAATACATCAGAAATACATCTACATGTGGAACAACTCCTACAGAACACCTACCGAATGCTGGCAGAAGACCTCAGACTTCCCAAAAGGCAAGAACCTCCCCAAGTGCCTGGGTAGGGCAAAAGAAAAAAGAAAAAACAGAGACAAAAGAATAGGGATGGGACCTGCACCTCTGGGAGGGAGCTGTGAAGGAGGAAAGGTTTCCACACACTAGGAAGCCCCTTTGCGGGTGGAGATGGGGGTGGTGGCAGAGGGGAAGCTTCGGAGCCACAGAGGAGAGCACAGCAACAGGTGCAGAGGGCAAAGCAGAGAGATTCCCGCACATAGGATTGGTGCCAACCAGCACACACCAGCCTGAGAGGCTTGTCTGCTGCCCTCCGGGACAGGGTTCGGCTGGGAGCTGAGGCTTGGGCTTTGGAGGTCAGACCCCAGGGAGAGGACTGGGGTTGGCTGTGTGAACAAAGCCTGAGGGGGCTAGTGCACCACAGCTAACTGGGAGGGAGTCCAGGAAAAAGTCTGGAACTGCCTAAGAGGCAAGAGACAATTGTTTCGGGGTGCACGAGGAGAGGGGATTCAGAGCACTGCTAAACGAGCTCCAGAGATGGGTGCGAGCTGCGGCTATCAGCGCAGACACCAGAGACGGGCATGAAACGCTAAGGCTGCTGCTGCAGCCACCAAGAAGCCTGTGTGGTGACCCAGGGACAACTTCCCCGGGAGAACACATGGTGTGCCTCAGGCTATTGCAACATCACACCGGCCTCTGCCACTGCAGGCTTGCCCCACATTCCGCACCCCTCCCTCCTCCCGGCCTGAGTGAGCCAGAGCCCCCCAGTCAGCTGCTACTTTAACTCTGTCCTGTCTGAGAAAAGAACAGACGCCCTCCGGCGACCTACAGGCAGAGACGGGTCCAAATCCAAAGCTGAACCCCAGGAGCTGGGCGAACAAAGAAGAGAAAGGGAAATTCTCCCAGGAGCCTCAGGAGCAGCGGATTAAATCTCCAGAATCAACTTGATGTACCCTGTATCTGTGGAATACCTGAATAGAAAACGAATCATATCAAAATTGAGGCGGTGGGCTTTAGGAGCAACTGTAAACTCGGGTTTTTTTTTCTGTATCTAATTTGTTTCTGGTCTTATGCTTATCTTAGTTTAGTATTTAGAGTTTATTTGCATTGGTAGATTTGTTTATTGATTTGGTTGCTCTCTTCCTTTTTTTTTAAAAAAATAATATATATATATTTCATTTTTCTCTTTTTGTGAGTGTGTATGTGTATGCTTCTTTGTGTGATTTTGTCTGTATAGCTTTGCTTACTATTTGTCCTAGGGTTCTGTCTGCCCATTTTTTTTTTTTTTAGTATATTTTTTAGCACTTGTTATCATTGGTGGATTTCTTTTTTGGTTTGGTTACTCTCTTATTTCTTTCTTTTCTTTTTTCATTTTTTTCTCGTTTTTTATTACTTTAATTTTTTTATTTTTAATAATTTTTTTATTTTAATAACTATATCTTCTTCTTATTATTTTTTCCTTCCTTCCTTCTTCTTTCTCCCTTTTCTTCTGAGCCGTGTGGCTGACAGGGTCTTTGTGCTCCAGCCGGGTGTCAGGCCTGTGCCTCTGAGGTGAGAGAGCCAAGTTCAGGACACTGGTCCACGAGAGACCTCCCGGCTCCATGTAATATATAACGGTGAAAGCTCTCCCAGAGATCTCCATCTCAATGCTAAGACCCAGCTCCACTCAAGGACCAACAAGCTACAGTGCTGGACACACTATGCCAAACAACTAACAAGATAGAAACACAACCCCACTCATCCCTAAAATCATAATAAGGTCACAGACACCCCAAAACACACCACCGGATGTGGTCCTGCCCACCAGAAAGACAAGATCCAGCCTCATCCACCAGAACACAGGCACCAGCCTGCTCCACCAGGAAGCCTACACAACCCACTGAACCAACCCTAGCCACAGGGGGAAGACACCAAAAACAATGGGAACGACGAACCTGCAGCCTGCGAAAGGAAACCCTAAACACAGTAAGTTAAGCAAAATGAGAAGACAGAGAGACACATAGCTGATGAAGGAGCAAGGTAAAACCCACCAGACCAATAAATGAAGAGGAAATAGGCAGTCTACCTGAAAAATAATTCAGAGTAATGATAGTAAAGATGATCAAAAATTTTGGAAATAAAATGGAAAAAAAACAAGAAATGTGTAACAAGGACCTAGAAGAACTAAAGAACAACAAACAGTGATGAACAACACAATAAATGAAATTAAAAATTCTTTAGAAGGAATCAACAGCAGAAAAACTGAGGCAGAAGAGTGGATAATAGACCTGGAAGATAAAATAGTGGAAATAACTACCACAGAGCAGAATAAAGAAAAAGGAATGAAAAGATTTGAGGACAGTCTCAGAGAACTCTGGGCCAACATTAAATGCACCAACATTCGAATTATAGGGGTCCCAGAAGAAGAAGAGAAAAAGAAAGAGACTGAGAAAATATTTGAAGAGATTATAGTTGAAAACTTCCCTAATATAGGAAAGGAAATAGTCAATCAAGTCCAGGAAGCACAGAGAGTCCCATACAGGATAAACCCAAGGAGAAACACGCCAAGACACATAATAATCAAACTGTCAAAAATTAAATAGTCCCATACTGGATAAATCCAAGGAGAAACAGGCCAAGACACATATTAATTAAACTGTCAAAAGTTAAATACAAAGAAAAAATATTAGAAGCAGCAAGGGAAAAACAACAAATATCATACAAGGGAATCCCCATAAGGTTAACAGCTGATCTTTCAGCAGAAACTCTGCAAACCAGAAGGGAGTGGCAGGACATATTTAAAGTGATGAAAGGGAAAAACCCACAACCAAGATTACTCTACCCAGCAAGGATCTCATTCAGATTTGATGGAGAAATTATAACCTTTACAGACAAACAAAAGCTAAGAAAATTCAGGACCACCAAGCCAGCTTCACAACAAATGCTAAAGGAACTTGTATAGGCAGGAAACACAAGAGAAGGAAAAGACCTACAATAACAAACCCAAAATAATTAAGAAAATGGTAATAAGAACATACATATTGATAACTACCTGAATGTAAATGGCTTAAATGATCCAACCAAAAGACATAGACTGGCTGAAGGGATACAAAAAAAAGACCCATATATATGCTGTCTACAAGAGACCCACTTCAGACCTAGGGACACAAACAGACTGAAAGTGAGAGGATGGAAAAAGATATTCCATGCATATGGAAATCAAAAGAAAGCTGGAGTAGCAATTCTCATATCAGACAAAATAGACTTTAAAATAAAGACTATTACAAGAGACAAAGAAGGACACTACATAATGATCAAGGGATCAATCCAAGAAGAAGTAAAAATTGTAAATATTTATGCACCCAACAGAGGAGCACCTCAATACATAAGGCAAATGATAACAGCCATAAAAGGGGAAATCGACAGTAACACAATCATAGTAGGGGATTTTAACACCCCACTTTCACCAATTAACAGATCATCCAAAATGAAAATGAATAAGGAAACACAAGCTTTAAATGATACATTAAACAAGGGGAACTTAATTGATATTTATAGGACATTCCATCCAAAAACAACAGAATACACTATCTTCTCAAGTGCTCATGGAACATTCCCCAGGATAGATCATATCGTGGGTCACAAATCAAGCCTTGGTAAATTTAAGAAAATTGAAATCATATCAAGTATCTTTTCTGACCACAACCCTAAGAGACTAGGTATCAATTACAGGAAAAAAAAATCTGTAAAAAATACAAACAAATGGGGCTTCACTGGTGGCGCAGTGGTTGAGAGTCCGCCTGCCGATGCAGGAGACACGGGTTCGTGCCCCGGTCCGGGAAGATCCCACATGCCGCGGAGCGGCTGGGCCCGTGAGCCATGGCCGCTGAGCCTGCGCATCCAGAGCCTGCGCTCCGCAACGGGAGAGGCCACAACAGTGAGAGGCCCGTGTACCGCAAAAAACAAACAAACAAACAAACAAACAAACAAATGGAGGTTAAACTACACACTACTAAATAACCAAGAGATCATGGGAGAAATCAAAGAGAAATAAAAAAATATCTATAAACAAAAGACAATGAAAACACGATGACCCAAAACCTATGGGATGCAGCAAAAGCTGTTCTAAGAGGGAAGTTTACAGCAATACAATCCTACCTCAAGAAACAAGAAACATCTCAAATAAACAACCTAACCTTACACCTAAAGCAATTAGAAAACTAAGAACAACAACAAAAAAACCCAAAGTTAGCAGAAGGAAAGAAATCATAAAGATCAGATCAGATATAAATGAAGAAGAAATGAAGGAAACAATAGCAAAGGTCAATAAAACTAAAACCTGGGTCTTTGAGAAGATAAACAAAATTGAAAAACCATTAGCCAGACTCATCAATAAAAAAAGGGAGAAGACTCAAATCAACAGAATTAGAAATGAAAAAGGAGAAGTAATAACAGACACTGCAGAAATACAAAGGATCGTGAGAGATTCCTACAAGCAACTATATGCCAACAAAATGGACAACCTGGATGATATGGACCAATTCTTAGAAAAGCAAAACCTTCCGAGACTAAACTAGGAAGAAATAGAATATAAACAGACCAATCACAAGCACTGAAATTGAGACTGTGATTAAAAATCTTCCAACAAACAAAAGCTCAGGACCAGATGGCTTCACAGGCAAATTCTATCAAACATTGACAGAAGAGCTAACACCTATCCTTCTGAAACTCTTCCAAAATATAGCAGGGGGAGGAACACTCCCAAACTCATTCTACGAGGCCACCATCACCCTGATACAAAAACCAGACAAAGATGTCACAAAGAAAGAAAACTAGAGGTCCATATCAGTGATGAACAAAGGAGCAATAATCCTCAACAAGATACTAGCAAATAGACTCCAACAGCACATTAAAAGGATCATACACCATGATCAAGAAGTGTTTACAACATAGTGTTGGAAGTTTTAGCCACAGCAATCAGAGAAAAAAAAGAAATAAAAGGAATCCAAATTAGAAAAGAAGAAGTAAAGCTTTCACTGTTTGCAGATGATATGATACTATACATAGAGAATACTAAAGATGCTACCAGAAAACTACTAGAGCGAATCAATGAATTTGGTAACATAGCAGGATACAAAAATAATGCACAGAAATCTCTTGCATGCCTATACACTAATGACGAAAAATCTGAAAGAGAAATTAAGGAAACACTCCTATTTACCATTGCAACAAAAAGAATAATATACCTAGGAATAAACCTACCTAAGGAGACAAAAGACCTGTATGCAGAAAACTATAAGACACTGATGAAAGAAATCAAAGATGATATAAACAGATGGAGAGATATACCATGTTCTTGGATTGGAAGAATCAACATTGTGAAAATGACTATGCTACCCAAAGAAATCTACAGATTCAGTGCAATCCCTATCAAACTACCAATGGCATTTTCCACAGAACTAGAAGAAAAAAATTCACAATTTGTGTGGAAACACAAAAGACCCCGAATTGCCAAAGCAATCTTGAGAAAGAAAAATGGAGCTGGAGGAGTCAGGCTCCCTGACTTCAGACTATAGTACAAAGCAACAGTAATCAAGACAGTATGGTACTGTCACAAAAACAGAAATATAGATCAATGAAACAGGATAGAATGCCCAGAGATAAATTCACGCACCTGTGGTCACCTAATCTATGACAAAGGAGGCAAGAATATACAATGGAGAAAA
Source organism: Physeter macrocephalus (assembly GCF_002837175.3). Lineage (NCBI taxonomy): Eukaryota > Metazoa > Chordata > Mammalia > Artiodactyla > Physeteridae > Physeter > Physeter macrocephalus. The sequence continues at coordinate 69,476,866 of NC_041217.1, forward strand.
GACAACCTCTTCAATGTAGCTGGACAGCTACATGAAAAAGAATGAAATTAGAACACTCCCTAACACCATACACAAAAATAAACTCAAAATGGGTTAAAGACCTAAATGTAAGGCCAGACACTATCAAACTCTTAGAGGAAAACATAGGCAGAACACTCTATGACATAAATCACAGCAAGATCCTTTTTGACCCACCTCCTAGAGAAATGGAAATAAAAACAAAAATAAACAAATGGGACCTAAGGAAACTTAAAAGCTTTTGTACAGCAAAGGAAACCATAAAGAAGACAAAAAGAGAACCCTCAGAATGGAGAAAATATTTGCAAATGAAACAACTGACAAAGGATTAATCTCCAAAATTTACAAGCTGCTCACGCAGCTCAATATCAAAAAAACAAACAACGCAATCCAAAAATGGGCAGAAGACCTAAATAGACATTTCTCCAAAGAAGACATACAGATTGCCAACAAATACATGAAAGGATACTCAACATCACTAATCATTAGAGAAATGCAAATCAAAACTACAATGAGGTATCGCCTCACACTGGTCAGAATGGGCATCATCAAAAAATCTACAAACAATAAATGCTGGAGAGGGTGTGGAGAAAAGGGAACACTCTTGCACTGTTGGTGGGAATGTAGGTTGATACAGCCACTATGGAGAACAGTATGGAGGTTCCTTAAAAAACTAACAATAGAAGTATCATACAACCCAGCAATCCCACTACTGGGCATATACCCTGAGAAAACCATAATTCAAAAAGAGTCATGTACTACAATGTTCATTGCAGCTCTATTTACAATAGCCAGGACATGGAAGCAACCTAAGTGTCCACTGACAGATGAATATTTAAAGAAGATGTGGCACATATGTACAATGGAATATTAATCAGCCATAAAAAGAAACGAAATTGAGTTATTTGTAGTGAGGTGGATGGACCTAGAATCTGTCATACAGAGTGAAGTAAGTCAGAAAGAGAAAAACAAATACCGTATGCTAACATATGTACATGGAATCTAAAAAAAAAAGAGAAAAATGGTTTTGAAAAACCTAGGGGCAGGACAGGAATAAAGACACAGACATAGAGAATGGACTTGAGGACACAGGGAGGGGGAAGGGTTAGCTGAGATGAAGTGAGAGAGTGGCATGGACATATATACACTACCAAATGTAAAATAGATAGCTAGTGGTAAGCAGCTGCCTAGCACAGGGAGATCAGCTCGGTGCTTTGTGACCGCATAGAGGGGTGGGATATGGAGGGTGGGAGGGAGACACAAGAGGGAGGAGATATGGGTATATATGTACATGTATAGCTGGTACACTTTGTTATACAGCAGCAACTAACACAGCATTGTAAAGAAATTATACTCCAACAAAGATGTTAAAAAAAAAGAAAAGAAAAACCTATACACTACGCACCAGAGCACTAAAATGAACAGTAACAATCCCAATCAATTATTAGCATGGTGAAGGCTTTTCATACACTTTCACCAGTCTCAGAATTATTCATACTTTTGCAGCCTTCAGCCCAGTACTCACACGACCTCCTTTTAGATGCATGTTTTTGAGGGCAATCACCTCCAATAGATGTTGGCTTCATCAAAATTTAAAATCTGATCCCTAGTGTAGCTTTAATCATCAAAAAATGTTTTTTTTAAAGGCTGAAGAGAAATATCTTGGCAGCTTCTTCATCAGCACAAGCAGCACCACAATATGGCTTAATGCTATGAAATGCACAGCAACTTTTGAAGCCACTAAACCATCTACTGCATGCACTCATGGCACTTAGAAAGAACTTGCAGCCTTTTCATTAAGATCTCCATATCTTACTAAGTATTTTCTTTAATGGTGAGAAAGTGTGGTCTTTATTGCTTCACAAGATTAACCTGTTAAGGAAGATGGCATACGAACGGATATAACTTCTATATTATTCTGACACTGTTCTTTCAGTTACCAATCATATATGTCCTAATTTGCAGCCAGACACTTCTATTTTTTGCAGAGCAGAGTGTATACTTATCTATTTCATTCTTTTTAACTGAGGTATACCACTTCTTCATATGAATATGCATTTCCCAACTGGTGGACATTTGGATTCCTTCTATTTTTTTCCCCAATTACAAGCAATGCTGCAAAAAATTTCCTTGCACATGTCTCTGAGAAAGTTTTTATAGGTTATGTTCCTAGAAGTATTATTGGGTCGTAGTACAGGAACATATTTAATGGAACATATACAATAATTTGGGGAGCATTAGCACCATCATGATATTGGGTCAATTGATGGGTATAATTTAACTATCGATTTATTCATTTTTATGTCCTTTAATAATATTTCATAATTTTTTAAATAAAAGAGTTGCACGTGTCCATTGCGCTTACTTCCAGGTATTGCATGGGTTTTATTGCTATTGTGACTGGGATCTTTTATAAGTCATATTTTCTAATTGATTTCTGCTGTGGGAACCATTTTTAATGTGTTTAATGGTTATCCTATATCAGCACAAATGTTGAACTATTGATTCTAATAGTTTATGTGCAGGTTTTGCAGGATTTTAAATATAAACAATCATGTATAAATCACTGTACATCTTTTTTTTCTGATCATCAGATCACTTTTTTTTTTCTTGGCTTGCTGCTTTGGATTGGACAGTGCAGTAAGTTGATAGTAGGCAACTTGCCATGTTGCTGACCCTAAAGGCAAACTTCTAAAATTTCATTTTTAAGAGTGATATTTGCTCTAGGTTTTTAGTATCTACTTTTTTACTCTTACTTACAATGGATAAATGATAATTTTTCTAAATTTTCTGGTATCTATTGAAATAATCTTATGATGTCATCATTTAAGTCTGTCAGGGTGGTATAAATTATATTGATTGGTTGTCCTAATTTCAAACTATCCCTGAATTTCTGAAGAAAACCTCTAAGAGGTAAGTGTTAATTATTTTCCATGTTCAAGATGACCCTCTGCAGCTGGCTACCCAGAAAAGGTGCTGGCCAATGTAAATCCCCATGGAAACAACTCAGGCACCAATCCTGGTCAGCTGCAAGGCTTGAACACCTACCTTTCAGTCATACCAGCATGGTCTCACCGTGAATGTATATATGGCTCATGCCTTCTAAGCTTGAGTTAGAGTTGTTTAGCTGTGACTACAAGGCTTGGACCTCAGCCCCCAACCACACCAGGGGAAAAGCGAGGACCAACCCAGCCACGAATGCTCAGTTGTCATGCCATATTGCCATTGTGTCACTGACTCTTATCGCACAGGGGAGAAGCCAATACTTCTCTAATCATGCAGCCTGACAACCCAAGGGTAGGGGGTCCCTCTTTAGAGTCTGATGTTTTGCCCTATTAGGTCTCTGAGCGTTGCTCTAGAGTGTGATTGTTTATGAGCGCACAGCTGTGACGGTGAGTGTCCCCAGTAAATGGTGCTTCAGCAGGCGGGAATATTTGCTATTTGCTCTTGTTTGCTTACGAACTGTACTTACTCATGATGTTTAAAACTTTCTCTTAAATTTAAAAACTTATTTATTTATTTATTTATTAATTTTTGGCTGCGTTGGGTCTTTGTTGCTACGCGGGCTTTTTAAGTTGTGGCGAGTGGGTCCACCTTTCATTGTGGTGTGTGGCCTTCTCATTGTGGTGGCTTCTCTTGTTGCAGAGCACAGGCCCTAGGTGCACAGATTTCAGTAGTTGTGGCACACAGGTTTCAGTAGTTGTGGTTAGCAGGCTCTGGAGCACAGGCTCAGTAGCTCTGGCACATGGTCTTAGTTGCTCTGCGGCATGTGGTATCTTCCCAGACCAGGGCTTGAACCCACGTCCTCTGCATTGGCAGGTGGATTCTTAACCACTGTGCCACCAAGGAAACCCTAAAACATTTTTTATGTAGTTTAATTTGACTTGCATAAATTTTATGTAAGATTTTTGCATCTATGTTCATAGATGAGATTAACTTTGCATTTTCTTTTCTTGAACTATTTTTATTTGGGTTGTCATGTTAACTTGTTAAAATAAGTCAGGTAGCTTTCTCTTTTTCAAAATTCTCTATCTTTTTCTTCATAATTTTCTCCCTTCCTCCCTCTCTCCCTTCCTCCCTCCCACCCTCCTGTCCATTTTCTTTCTTTCTTTCTTTCTTTCTTTCTTTCTTTCTTTCTTTCTTTCTTTCATCTATGCTTTATATGTTCTGAGTATCTTTTTTTTTAATTGTACTTTTTTTTTAAAATTTATCTTACTTATTTATTTTTGGCTGCGTTTGGTCTTTGTTGCTGTGTGCGGGCTTTCTCCACTTGTGGCGAGGGGGTGCTACTCTTTGTTGCGGTGTGCAGGCTTCTCATTGCAGTGGCTTCTCTCATTGTGGGGCACGGGCTCTAGGTGTGTGGACTTCAGTAGTTGTGGCTTGCGGGCTCTAGAGTGCAGACTCAGTAGTTGTAGCACATGGGCTCAGTTGCTCCACAGCACGTGGGATCTTCCCAGACCAGCACTCAAATCCGTGTCCCTTGCATTGGCAGGTGGATTCTTAACCACTGCACCACCAGGGAAGCCCTGCTCTGAGTGTCTTAATTATATTTCTCAACAAATAACTTCTCAACTGCTCTTAAATTCTGTTTCCTAAGGTGAGTGTTCCTATGCTTGTGGAATGAGGTGCTCCCTTTTCATGGCATTAATTCTTCCAGCTTGTCTGTAGATGCTGTTACTGTTTTCTGTAGCTTGTCTCCAGGGATTTTGAGGAATGAGCAAGAAGTGCTGGCAAGGTGTACCAGTAATTTCTCTTTTGGATGTGGGAGTTTAGAGTTTCCTTGTAGGTGTCTCCAGCCTCGTGGATGCCTTACTTCCCAGACAAAAGTATTCTCACTGCCCAGGTTGAGGTCAATGACCTCTGATACTTAATGCTTGACTAAGAAGGCAAGGGATGGTGACAGTGACTCAATCAATCTCTCCACTACTTTGTTCCACCACTTGCTTCCATTGTGTTTACTTTGGAGTACTCTCAGAAACACCTCAAATTTTCAGAACAGCCCTCCCCAACATATATTTTGGGTTATACTTTTCTTCTATCTATGTGATTTACCTGTTTTTTGTCTTTCAGACATCTCCCACATTTCTTTCTGCCCATGGAACTCTTTCTTTTATTCTTTTAAAAATGTTCTCTATCATTTGTAGGAACTGAGATGGGAAGAAGATATTTGTGCTTGATTTCTGTCCACCATTGATTACATTTAGCATCTAGGCTTTTTTCCCTGCAGTTCCTTCCTACATTCCCTCATTATTTCTTCATCTATTACACCACAACACTACTGAGCTCCAACTCTGTGTCAGGCTCTACAATAGGCTGCCTTTCAAGAAGATGATGCCATTGCCCATAAATAATAGAGTATGAACTTTCTCTCGTTTTCCTAACAGAGATGCTGTGGCTGTACCAATCTATGTGCACAATTTTTCTTGACCTTGGGACCATCTTTCTTAGATGCCTAACCAAGGTTAAAATTGTAGTGTTTGACCACTGAGTAAGTGAAACCAACTGGTCCATGTACTAACAATCAAGCCACCTTGACCTCATTCACAGAGTGTTTGCCATAAGAGAATTAGCTAAATATCTTTGAACACTGCTCTCTATAGCTTCGTATTTGATCAATTTTTCATTCCTGTCAATTTTCCTGCTGACCTGCTTCTCAAATCTCTCCCCTTCTCTGCAGTCTTAATGCTTCTCCCCTAGTTTTGACCCCTATTATCTTTAGCATAACTGTGATACTATGATTTGTAGTAAGAAGTATGTATTTGGTCTTTGTCCCTATTTCTGCCATAGAGCTCCTAAAACCCTTGGAGAGTGAGAAAAGTCTTTTGTTATGTGAATGAAGTGACTTTTGGACTACACCTAAGGATGGAGGCTGGTTACCAGGAGAAACAGCCATATGATTAGAGGGTTGGAAATGTCAGTCCCACCCTCCACCTCCAGGAAGGAGAGAGGGACTGGAGATTGAGTTGAATCACTAATGGCCAATAATTTAATCAATCATATCTATGTAATGAAGCCTCCATAAATACCCCAAAGGACAGTGTTCAGAGCTTTCAGGTTGGCGAACATGTAGAGATGTGGAGAGAGTGGTGTTCTCAGAGAGGGCATAGAAGCTCTGCACCTTTTTCCCATATGTTGGCCTATGCATTTCCTCCATCTGGCTGTTCCTGAGTTATATCCTTTCATAACTAAGAGGCAATCTAGTAAGTAAAATGTTTCCCTGAGTTCTGTGAGCCACTCTAGCAAATTAATCGAACCTAAGGAGGAGGAGGTCGTTGGAACCTCCAATCTATAGCCAATAGGTCAGTAGCACAGGTGAGAACCTGGGCTTGCAATTGGCATCTGAAAGGGAGGTTGGGGAGGCAGTCTTGTAAGATTAAACCCTTAACCTGTGGAATCTAACACTGTCTCCAGGGAGATAGTGTCAGAATTGAATTGTAAGACACCCAGCTGATGCTGGAGCATTGTTTGGTGGTGTGAACACACACACACACACACACACACACTGCCCTTTCACACTGGAATTGGGTCCAGAACCATTTTAACAACTTTCTAGTTAACTGGCTTAGTGCCTGATCCCTGGTAAACGCTCCTAGCATGTCTTGGTGAACTAAAGAACTAAGACCCACTAAGTGGTCTCCCTATTTATAGTCTTTCTAACTCCAATACATCCTTCATCTTGCTGCCAAGGAAAATTTCAAAACACAGGTCTGACTATTATTTCCTTGTTCAAGAAACCTCGAGAGCCTCTCACTTACTTTGATAGAGATTAGGCCCAAATTTTCTATAGATTGTTTCATTAAGAAGTTTTTATAAATAGTGGCAACAGAGAGGGACAATAATACTTTACAAATACAACTGGAATTATTTTGCTGGTAAAGCAGAACAGCAATACTAATAGTGATTAGGAAGTAGGAAACACCAGGTAGAGAAGCTACACTTATGAAGCACTTTAAAGAGTAAACAAAATAGTGAATTGGTACAATCTGTGGAATAAGGATATCTCAGAATTTTGTCTTGCAAACCAATAAAATTTGGGGGCTGAAAAGACATTGACTCACTAAAATGGACTATCATGAATAGAGAGGTTCAAGCAAGCTTTTTGGAGTTTGTGAATGAAACAGTAGAAAATGAAGTTTGTGGTGACCATTGCTTGCATTATTCTTAGTCTAAAACTCTCACTTCCCTTTTTGTGGCTTAGCTTAAATGCTGCCCCTTCTGTACAAAACTTATGCTTCCCTGGAGTGGGGGGGTGGTGGGATTCCTGTGGCAAGTATGCCAGTGGATGTTTCATTTCAGGGCAAGTAACAACCAGTTTGGACACACAATACCTTGGATTCAGGGTATTGTCAGGGAGGTATTTCTATTTGTCAAAATTCATTCAAATGTAAGTATCATAAAACAAACTAAAATAAGTAAAAAGAGTGTTTATTGGCTAATAGACTTCAGAAAACCTGAGATGGTACTAGTGTCAGGTGAGACTTGATTCAATGACTCAAATAATGTCCTTGGAGGCTCTGCCATCTCTCAGCTCCACTTGGGAATCAAGGATGGAGAGAGGTGGAAGGGAGAACCACTTCTCTTAGGTATAGGGCTTTAAAACTGTTTCACTTTTTAAAAAATGATGTGCAAGTATTCAGGAGGAAGTTACAAACTGTATTGAATGCTGTTGCCAAGAAGTTGAACCAAAAATCAATTATTAAATTTGACCAGAGAGAGGTTTTTATGCTCGTTTCACTGGAGTGGTGGAGGCCAAAGTCTTGTTTGCACAGACTGAGGAGAGAACAGGAGATGGGAAAATAGAGATTGTCAGTACACATAACCCTTTCCAGGAGTTTTGCAGTAAGTGAGAGCAGAAAAAATGGACAGTAGCTGAAGAGAATGTGGACTCTTGGGATTCTTGGGATGTGTAAATCTCTTCCTTCCTTCCTTCCTTCCTTTTTTCTTTCTGTAAAAGATTAAATATATTACAACGTGTTTGTTTGGTTTGGAGAATGATTGAGTAAAGATGAGGAAATTAATGATGTAGCAGATAGAGAGAATATCTATAGAAGCAAAATTCCTTGAGTGATTGGGAGGGTATGGGATCCTTTGCAGAAGTGCAAGAGTTGGCCTTGGATATATGCAGGGACAGTTCATCTTTTGTCATAGGAGGGAGGCAGAATATGTAAGTAAAGATGCAGAAAGACTGTAGCTGTGGTGGTGGGAGGATGTATAAGGGTATCAGTTAGGCTTTTATAACAAGAAGACTACATTAATAGTGATTTAACAAAAGATAGTATATCTCTTTTAAGTAAATGTTTGGGTAGGTGGTCCAGAGCTGATAAAGTGGTTTCATAGTCAATTATCCAGGCTCCATCTATCTGCCAACCTCAAATGTCATCTTACCCATGGTGGTCTAAAAGTGATACTCTAGTTCCTGCTATCACATCTGAATACTAGGCAAAGGGAAGGGGGGAAGTGGAAGGGGAGAGTGCATGTCTTCTCTTTAAAGGGGGAAACATGGAAATTGTCCCTATTACTTCTGTTCATATCTCATTGGCCAGAATGTAATCACATTCTCACCCCTAATTGCAGCGGAGGCTGGGAAGTTTAGTATTTGGCTGGGTGAACATGTGCCCAACCAACAATGCTATTCTTACTGTATGAGAAGTTGAGAATGAACATTGTGGAGCTGCCAAAAGCCCCTGCTACAAGAGATATGGTAGTTTTTTTTAGGGACTTCCCTGGCAGTCCAGTGGTTAAGAATCCACCTTCCAATGCAGGGTACGCGGGTTTGATCCCTCGTTGGGGAACTAAGATCCCACATGCCACGGGGCAACTAAGCCCGTGTGCTGCAACTACAGATCTCATGTGCTCTGGAGCCTGCAGGCCACAACTAGAGAGAAGCCCACATGCCACAGAGAGAAGCCTGTGTGCCGCAACGAGGAGCCCGCACACCGCGGCAGAGGATCCCGCATGCCACAATGAAGATCCCGTGTACCACAACTAAGACCAAATGCAGCCAAAAAAAAAAAAGAGAGATATGGTAGTTTTATATGCTTGCTTCTGCTTCCTCAATAAAGAGCTGTGAATGCTGAGTATTAGAATGGATAGGATTTTGTAGATTTGAGGAGAGAGGAGGAGCCATCTTGAAGAGTGAGCTAAGTGGAGAACTATAGTAAGATTGCCAGGCATCATGGAGAGACTACCTGAATTTGGGGAATAAAGGAAATAGTAGGGTCAGATCATCCTGACTCTTCCTTAAACCTTGACATTTTCAGAAAATATGAAGAAACTCTGGCATACGGTATGTTTGTGATCAGGCACATGTTTCACTGGGCCAGAGATTTCTTCATAATTAAACTCAATTGGCTAAGAAATATTTGTCTTTGGCTCAGTGAATGGCATGTTTGTTTTCCTCATTTCCCAATTTGTAAACTAGAGGCATCTGACAAGGGTTGGCAATGGTGTTCATCTCTAGAAGCTATCAGCTTTCCTGCATGAAACCCCATGACTTGGGCTGAAGTAGGTGCTGGAGATGCAGCTATCATGTATACTCAGATGGCTACTCCTCTGTTAAGTTAAGGTTTTCCCATTCTTTTCTCAAGATAGATAGCCAAAGTGGAACTCTTGGGGAGCTTATTCATTTTTCCTGTCACAAAGAGTTGGTGATTCAGTAGTCACAGGAGCTTGTAATATTGGTAAATAACCCACATTAATTTCTCGGTTCTTATTTGCTTCTCTTCTTCCCAGAACCCTGGCATTTGCTGCAAGAGGCAGTGTTAGAAAATCATTCAGAGTGGCACAGACTCCCCCACTGCCTTGGATATAAATCCAGGCAGAATGGGGCAGGTCTTGAGCAAAGAATCTAGGACTTCTTGTCCCTGAGCTTTCAACCAAAGACATTTTCTCCAAGAGGGTGAATCCAGATTCTAGTAACACTGACAGCAGAGAATGACCATGGAGAAACTGTTGTGGTGTTTCCTGATCTTGATGAAGTAGGGGGTACTCCAGGCTATGCCAGGGATTTGATCTGAACAATGCAGGTGGGGCCTAAGATTATACAAACTGAAGTCAGAGGAACATCCAGCATGGATGAGTGTGCGTGTGTATGTGAGTGTGTGTAACTGAGGAACAATCAGTTTCTTCATCCCAAACTCTATATGTGAGGGAATAGATCTTTGTGATCTGAGAAACTTCTCATCTCTATAAGAAGGCCTTTGTGTTTCCCAAAGAGTCAGATAATTCCTACGTATCCCTGAAAGCACAGTTAAAGGAACCACTCAAAGCCTTCACCGTGTGTCTCTATATCTACTCAGAGCTGGCCGTGTCCCGTGGTTATAGTGTTTTCTCTTATGCCACCAAGGAAAAACCTAACGAGATCCTCATATTTTGCTCTAAGTGTAGAGCAAAATATGAGGATCTCTTGCAGTGCATGAGACTTCAGTACTATAATACTTCAGTATTATTCAAGAGTCCTGAAAACACCCAAGCTCCAACACACATCTGTGCCAGCTGGGAGTCTGTCTCTGGGATTGCAGAGTTCTGGGTGGATGGGAAGCCGATGGTGAGGAAGAGTCTGGAGAAGGGAGCCTCTCTGGGGACAGAGGCAAGCATCATCCTGGGTCAGGAGCAGGAAGCATTGCTGGGGACTATTATAAAAACCAGTGTTCAGTGTGAGACATTGGAGATGTAAACATGTGAGACTTTGTGCTGTCTCCAGATGAGATTAGCAGTGTTTATGTTGGTGAGACCTTCAGTCCTAACGTCCTGGACTGGCAGCCGCTGAAGTATGAAGCACATGGTGAGGTGTTCGTCAAGCCTCAGCTGTGGCCCTGAGGCCATGCCGTGGTCCTGGAGGTGCTTCCTGGCAATTACACCTTGTGGTTCTGGACCTTCCCCACCCCCTATACACATACTGCAGGCTTGCCCTGTGAACACAGGCTTCTGCTTCCCTGCTCTACCTTCCTCAACACCAGAGATGGAATTTAAGTGTCTGGCTAGGCAGATTGTGAGTTACATTGGGAAATTTTGTCTAGCAGGATCAGGATTGCAGGTGCTTTGTGTTTTGCTATTTTTTTTTAAGTTGAAAAGATCTTAGAGATAATCCCTTACCCTCACTCAGATGAGAACATCAGGACCCAGAAAGGAGAAGTGATTTTTTTTTAAAAGTCACAAGGTGAGTCTTTCTCTGAGCTGAGAAAGGAGTCTGGTCTCCTATCTAATTTCCTACTCAGGACCCCCCAGAAAGTAGGAAGGACTTGCCCGTAATCACAGGGCTCTTCAGTCTCAGAGTTATGACACTGGCCCAGGTTTTCTGAAATGGGAAACCTAGTGGTGCAGTTCCTCCACTTTCTCAAAGTACCCTGGAAGGAAAATCAGAATGGCCCTAGTAGAGAAGACCTATCTTTTTTCATAGACAAAGTGGGGCATCTAGATAGAGTTACTTTAATTATTATTGCCAAGGGCTTTCATAACCATGTTTTTTTTGCTCACAGTGATTTCTTAATTTTGTAGTTCTTTTGGGAAAATATCAAACTCCACATGAACCACATGGGACTGTGAATCCCCACCTGTTTCCACAACATACCCAGGCCACAGAGTGGGTGTGACCAAGGCTATCCTATCAGAGTAGCTCAACCCTGTTTGAGATTGGGGGGGATGGTTACATGTTCCTAGCAGGACCAATTATAATCTTCCCAAAGACCGATTTATGAACTTTGGGAGTGAGACATCTTCTTTCTGCTGGAATTCCAAGCTGAGAGTATATTAACCTGAGACTGCCAGCAGCCATCTTTTTTACCGCATGGAGAAATACTATGAGGAAAGAAGCCAAACTGGGACCAGCAGAGCCGAGGGATTGGCAGAGCAATGGACCCTTGACTGCACTGTTTGAATTTCTGAATCAGCTTTGACTGGAACCAGATCTATACCTGGACTTCCCAAGTTCACGAACCAATAAAGTCTCTATTTATTAGCGAGTCTGAGCTGTTGTCTGATGCTTGCATTTGAAGTGGAGACTAACTTTTCTAAAGATCCTCTGAAACCAAGTTCCTGTGAGTTCAGAATGACCATTACCTCTTCTGCAATAACATACCTATGGCCCTCTAACCTCCTATAGAGATTCTCTCTGATGAGCACAGCCCCTCTTTTGCGATAGCTGGTAATTCATGTGAGGTCAGTTATGGGGGTTTAAAACTCTCACTCAATAGAGTAAGAGATACAAACTATTATATACAAAATAAGCTACAAAGATATACTGTACAACACGGGGAATATAGCCAATATTTTATAATAACTATAAATGGAGTATAACCTTTAAACATTGTGAGTCACTATATCATACACCTGTAACATATAATATTGTACTGCAACTATACTTCAGTTAAAAAAAATTCTCACTCTATCATTACTCCAATTTGAAGAACAGAAACTAAAGATCATTGAGATCCAAGAATCTGCTTTTAGGTTCAATGTCTGGAATGCACTTTTCCTGGCTGCTTGGGTCCCTGGTAGAAAAGGACCCCTCAAGGATGATGGCTGCTGGTTCCTTCCAGAGGTGTCCTTCATCTTGGCCTTTCAGTACTAAGTGAGCTGTTGAAGTTATTCCACAGAGGTTATATCCAACTATGAAGAATGGGGCTCCCTGTGATTATATATCAAGCAGTTACTTTAGGGAAGGCATATAGTAGACTAGTTAAGCATAGAGGTTCTGGAATCAGCCTGCCTAGGTTTAAATTCTGGCTTTACAACCTACTGGCTATGGGACTTTAGGTAACATAACCCTCTATATGTCTCAGTTATCTCATCTATAAAGTGGGGAGAAATAATAGTAATTAGTTTAAAGAGTTGTTGAAAGGATCAAGTAAGATCATGCATATAGAGCACTTAAGGTAGTGCCAGCACATAGTAAGCTCTCAAAACGGTTATCTGCTATTATTATTATTAGGCTGTTTTGTATGATATCCCAAAATATAGGTTCATTATATACCACTGAAATACAATTTGGTGGAAGTGGTCTGGGTTGACAGCAAGTGAAGAGTCTGATTTGCCAAAAATTAAGTTCAGAATATTAGGAGGATAAATTTATGAATATTGTATTATGAATATTGATTCCCCAATTGACTTTTTATAACCATTTGCAAGCATAGAAGTTAAGGATACATTCTTGGGCAAATATGTGAGTGCAGATGTTCTCTGTTGTCTAATTAGGGCAGACCCATACACCCTGACATACAGCTAAGCAGAAGGAAGGGTTGACACGTTTTTTCTAGTTAAAGAATCCAGTCAGGAGATATGTCTTAATTATAGAAGACCATCCCATCTCCCCAGGGGTGTGGGCTGAGCTAATATTTTTCTCAGAATTCAATTACTGGTACCTTACTACACATAGTTTAGTGGACAACTTCCGGCCCTGATAGTTTTAGCCAGAAAATTTTTTTAAGCTGGTATTTGCATTTGGTGAACATTAAAAATATCTCAATAAAGCATTCCTAGAATGTTTAAGAAATTTAGCTTACTGGTAAATACTTCATTGTAATATTGTTAGAGAATAAATCTCAAGGTAACTGGTGTATTGTTGTACTATACAGAGTCATTTGACATAATCCAATTAAATATTAGATGGCATCTACTGAAGAGGATGATTTTGGTTTAGTTGAGTTAGTTCTAAGCAATTCTTTGTCACAGTAAATGGAGAGTAAGATCAATTATCCAGGAAGGCCACTTCTAGCTGATGTTAATGAAGCCATGTCATTAGCACTGGTTTTCCTTTATAGCAGGGATCATGCATCCAGTTTGTCCAGAAGTAAAATCAGGTATTAAGTCTCAAGTTAAAAAGACAGAGGGACTTCCCTGGAGGTGCAGTGGTTACGAATCCACCTGCCAGTGCAGGGGACATGGGTTCGAGCCCTGGTCCGGGAAGATCCCACATGCCGCAGAGCCTGTGCACCACAACTACTGAGCCTGCGCTCTAGAGCCCGTCAGCCACAACTACTGAAGCCCATGCACTACAACAACTGAAACCTGTGCACCTAGAGCCTGCGCACTGCAACGAAGAGTAGCCCCCACTCGCTGCAACTAGAGAAAGCCTGCGCATGGCAACAAAGACCCAACGTGGCCAAAAAATGAATAAAAAAAAAAGCTATAAAGCCTAAATTCAACTTGACATTAAAAAAAAAAAGAGGACCAAATGATATATAAAACCTACAATAAAAACTACTGTATAGGGCTTCCTTGAGAAAAATAAGCTATATGGAGACCACATGCACAGTAGACAATAAACATTTCTTTCCTTTAAAGCGGTAGGAGAATGGATTTATACACTTCTATCAATGAAGCTTAGGTGTGACAAGGGCAGTAGCATGAAGAGATACTTTAGTACATTTACAGCCAAACATTGTGGGTAGACCAATTGCATATGTCAGAGATTATAAATGTAAAACCATAGGCAGATGCTGGAGGCTGCTACCTGATAGGACACTTTCCTCTGAAGAGTGAAAATAGCCATGCTGGTATAAGAATATGAGCCAGGCCTTCAGGTCCAGGCCTGAAGTGACCCAAGTGTGAGCACCTTAGCAGAGGATGCAACATGGTGATGTGCAGATCAGGCACCTAAAATCTCCCTGTGTTGGGGAGAAATATTGGATCATTGGGCATAATGATAAGCCTTGCATGGTCTCCAGCCAGATGAGTGGTTGAGGACCCTTCCCTGTGGTCCATCCAGAGCCTGGAGGAAAGACTACAAGCCTCCTCAGAAATGGCACTGAGCCTGATGGAAATGGATTTGGAGTACCAGTTGACAAATTAGGTACGATGGTAAGTCTGTGATTTTTTTCCCTATGTTTTTCACTATCACTAAGTTTGATCTCCACGGAAGCAAGGATTGACAAAGAAAAAAAAAAAAAAAGCAAACTACTCCAGATCATTAAAACGACAACACCAAAAATAAAAATACCCAGGGAGGGCTTCCCTGGTGGAGCAGTGGTTGTGAGTCCGCCTGCCGATGCAGGGGACACGGGTTCGTGCCCCGGTCCGGGAGGATCCCACGTGCCGCGGAGCTGATAGGCCGGTGAGCCATGGCTGCTGGGCCTGTGCGTCCGGAGCCTGTGCTTCGCAACGGGAGAGGCCACGGCAGTGAGAGGCCCGCATACCACAAAAAAAAAAAAAAAAAAAAAAAAAAGAAAAGAATCCACCTGCTAATGCAGGGGGACACGGGTTCGAGCCCTGGTACGGGAAGATCCCCCATGCCGCGGAACAACTAAGGAAAGAAAAAATACCCAGGGAATTTCTTGGTGGTTGACCTGGGTTCAATTCCTGGTTGGGGAACTAAGATCCTGCGAGCCATGTGGCCAAAAAGAAAAAAAAAGAAAACGCAAATGAGGTTTCAAAAGCATGGATTTCTGATCCTTCGACTCCCAGGGAAAGAAGAGAAGTGCTGTGTTGATTTCTAAGTAACTTTATCCTAAGATAACCAACCTCTAGTCTCAGGTGGATTGGCAAAACTTGCCTGTATGCCTTCCTTGCTGTTCTCTGCCTCCATCTTATCTATGCATCTTTTCATTTCTCCTGTAACACAAAGTGGATTAAGTGGCCTTGCTAGCCTTCTTCTTCAGAAAATGCAGATTCCTAGCTCAAAGTTCCTAGATTGCCTGGTCCAGTGATTCTTAAATTGTGGGCTGCTTAATACAAGCAGCATCATCACCTCAGGTGTTTATTGTAGATTCATTGACCTCAGACCTACCAGATTAGAGTCTCTGGATATAGAGCCCAGGAATCTGCAATTCACAAGCTCTTTTGCCCAATATGTTTTTAGAACCATCACTTTAGTGTCTTCCTGGCAGCTCAGATGTCTTATCTGGAAGACATGCCTGGCTCCCAATAAGCTTGAAGGCAGGTGGTGATCTTTAAAGAAGGATCTAGCACATCTTGAGTCAGGTTATCTATCCCCTTGCCCTGCCTCTGGTGCATTACCTGAAGACCCATTCAGTTTCATCCCTCTACCCCATGTCCTTTAATACACACAGATAAGTAATCTTGTAAGTTTCCACCGCCACTCCCAGGATGGTAATTGCTTAAGCACACAGGGAAGATCACAAACAGTCTTAAAAACACCTTACACATACTGAGCTCTTACCACTTTTCATGCACTGCTCTAAAGTCCTTTAGATATATTTATTTGTTTAATGACAACCTATGAGGCAAGTACTATTTTATAGTCCTCATTTTACAGATGAGGAAACTGAAGTCCAGAGAGGTTAATTAACTTGCCCAGAGTTGGGATTGAACCTAGGCAGTCTGACTACAGAGCCCCATGCTTCTAACCACTGTTTTCTACTGCCGCAGGCAGTAAAAGTTCATACGCTCTACTTACACCCCTAGTGGAGTAGGGAGGGGATGGGGATGCATGCATGTTTTCTCATGGAGAAGCCATTCCAGGATGTCATATATCCAGCATGTAAACTACCTTTTTTGGGGCACTGGCAATTTCCCAACTTTTCATTTTGTTATTTTATGTTTGGGAGAATGGATTGCACATAAAAATCCTATTCAGCTTTGGCATCAACATAACATTAGGCAAACTATGCCCTTGACACACTATCGAAGTTCTTTGACTTGGAAGCCCCTACCTTTTCCACTGTTAGGTGTGCCCTTAGACATCATTTCATATTCTAGGAAGCATTCATCAAGGGTACGGAATCATATGAGAAATTCTTTAGGACAATGATTCTCAAATTTAGATGCTAATATTACAATCACTTGGGGAGCATTTAAAAATCCAGTTTTCCAGGTCACACCCCAGATTATTACAGCAGATTCTCTGCTGGTGAGATCCAGGCATCAGTATTTTTTGTTTAATTTAATTTTTTTAAATTGCAGTGTAGTTGATTTACAATGTTGTGCAAATCTCTCCTGTACAGCAAAGTGACTCAGTTACAAACATAGAGACATTCTTTTTTAAAATTATTATTTTCCATTATGGTTTATCACAGAATATTGAATATAGTTCCCTGTGCTATACAGAAGGACCTTGTTCTTTATTCATCCTATATATAATAGTTTACATCTGCTAATCCCAAACCTCCAGTCCTTCCCTCTCCTTTGGCAACCACAAGTGTGTTCTCTGTGTCTGAGTCTGTTTCTGTTTTGTAGATAGGTTCATTTGTGGCATATTTTAGATTCCACATATAAGTGATATCATATGGTATTTGCCTTTCTCTTTCTGACTTACTTCACGTAGTATGATAATCTCTAGTCGCATCCATGTTGCTGCAAATGGCATTATTTCATTCTTTTTTATGGCTGGGTAATATTCCATTGTATATACGTACCACATCTTCTTCCTCCATTCATCTGTTGATGGACATTTAGGTTGTTTCCATGTTTTGGCTTCTGTGAATAGTGCTGCTATGAATATAGGGGTGCACGTATCTTTTTGAATTATTGTTTTGTCTGGGTATACAGGCATCAGTATTTTTAAAGCTCCTTAGTTGATTACAATGTGCAGCTGAATCTCCAACAGTGGGGGCTGGAGAACCACTGTTCTAGGCTGAGTAATGGCTTTGAAAAGACTACTGTTGTCTCTGACTGGTTGTGTTGTTTCTGACAGACATGTCCGTTGCTTCCTCTTTTCCCCATGTTATAGTGGTTCCAGATTGAACTGTGAGAGCATGCCGAACTTGCTCTTTAGACACTGGAGTCTAGAGTTGTAGGTACTCGAGGATTAAATAAAATGATAGCTCTATATGTACCATGCTCTTATTTATTCATTAAAGCTGCACTGTGATAACAAGATAACAAACATTGTCTTGCAATGTTTTTCTTTATCCCCAGTAGATACTTGGGGTCTCTACAATTGAAATGTTTTTCTGATCTACTGGGGCTTTAAATCAGGGAGAAACCAAAGTGCCAAGATGTCTAGAAAAGCTGAAATATTTAAGTATTTTTACAGGGACATCATGAACTGTAAAAGGAAGAGAGGAGAAGCCTCCCAAACAAACATATGTGAGCAGGGAAAACGTCACATGGCAAACTGATCTATTATACCTCTCTTCTGGTAAAGTTCACCAAAGGCTCTGTCATATGGCATGAGTGGTTACAGTGCTGTCTTGGCAGATTACTGGAACCAGGGGTGGCTTGTGAAATGGTTCATCCGGAAGGTCTTTCAAATTCTCTCTTCCTTTTTCTCTCTCTTCTCTTTCTATTGCTTTAACTCTCACTCTCCCTATTTCTATGTCTCTCTGCCTCTCTCTCTTTTTCAATTTTAAGCCGTGTTCAGAATATCCATTATGGACATAGATCTGATAATGTGATGGGCTCCTTGAAATCAATAACATTTCCAAAGAGTCCACCCATCATACTTGTAGGTGCCTTCTTTTGACTTACCTGGGGAGCCCAATGCTAATGAGAAGGCAGTTTGGGTACTGGGAAAACACCTTCCTTCTTTGTCCCAATTTTTACCTATTATATATATTTTGTTCTCTTCAAATTATGCATATATCTTTAAGTGGGCAAATGGTTACAGTAAGAAGAGAAAAATCTTTGCAGCAATTACATTAAGTCAGTCTTATCTTTTAAAAAATAAGATGCAAAGAGTTTGGGAAAGGGTAATTTAAAAGAAAATTTAACTATACACCATTAGAAAACAAACCTTTCCAGAAATGTATCAATACTATCATTTGCAATAGTTCTTTTCTCTTGTGTGTTTAGAATGTGCTATCCACATGTCAGTTAGTTCTCCCAGTCAAATAATAAATAATGTCTATTATCAATTTCTCATTGAATGTCAATGGGAAAACTCATGATGAATAAGCTCAAGATTCTTTTTACATGAAATTATAATGTTTTGGGGTTAAAGCCAAAGAGCCACAGACTGGGTGTCCTATTCATAAAACAAAACAGTAGCTTTTGGGGCTTCAAGGACTACTTATCTTTATTCTATTCTCTCTTTCCTTGCTTCTTAATCACACACACACACACACACACACACACACACACACACACACACACTTTATTTTATAAGCAATATAACTACATTATGGAAATGTTGTTAATGAGAGAAAAATATCCTTCATACAATAATTTCATTACTGTGATAAGGACACTTACTTTTTTGGGGGTATCCCTAATAGATTTTTTTCTAAACGAGTTACTTCATTTAAAAAATAGTGTATAAACAAATTTATGCTATTTTTTCCCATATTATACTATTATAAGCATTTTTACATGTTGTAGCATAAAATTCACAACCAACCAATACTTAAAAGGACTATCCATTCCATTTAGTGATGTAGATGTATCCAGTTTCCTTAAATATGCCCCAGTTTTCTAATTTTTCACTATCCTAAGCGGTGTTATGGTTGCCTTTGTGAGTAAAATGTCTCCCCCACCCCCAAACTTTTAACAGCATTTCTCCAGAATGGATTCACAGGGTGTGACTGTTTTAATTCACAAACCACTGCCACACAGAGCTGTTGGAGCACCAGTAGGCACCATGGAGTCTCTAATAAATAATCCATATTGATCTCTTGTTTTGTGATTTGTCTTGGTTTGTTTGCTCTTAGAGCTTTGATTTATGGCTCCAAGGAGTGATTTTGGAAAAGCATTTAACCATCAGCTGAGACAATCTGACTATTGCACTTATAAGGTCAAAGTGGAGCAGACCTGAGTCAGAGGATTTCAGGCGTCCAAGTCCCGGATAGCTCAGCCGTTGATACTCTTTCCAGGAGAATATCCTAGATTCTGGGCACAGTGACTGCAGGGAGGGAACATGGAGAAGCTGTCACTGTGTTTCCTGGTTATCATTAGCCTCCCTAGTGCTTTTTCCCAGACAGGTAGGCACTGCTTCAGGTGGGCGCTGGGCTCTTGTATCAGGGCTACCTATGCAAAGCCAAGTTAGGGAAAATAGTCAGAGTGGGGGAGGGGTTGTGTTCTGGGAAAGAGGGCAGTCTGTGGTTTCTAAATCCAATCTCTCTATACATAGTGAGAGAATACATGTTTGTGGCCTAACAAGGTTAGAAAAGAGACAACAGGCCCCAAATGGAGTCACTTGTGTTAAGCCCCACGTCAGCAAACCAAGACCTAATAACTAACCTAATTGCAGCTTCAGCCTCTCCCCAAAATGTGACCTTTCACCAGTCAATCTGAAATTACTTGGTTAGGACTAGAGGTAACCCACCCGATAAGACCCTTTCCTTCCCCCATAGAAAGGTGACCTTGCCTGAAATAATCTACTCTTCATTAGAAACTTCCTCTTCCTACCCCTTTCATTTGGTACAGCTCTTCGAAATTCCTTTCTGTCTGCTAGATGGCTGGCTGCCTGCTTCATGAATCATTGAATTAAAGCCAGTTAGATCTTTAAATGTACTCAGTTGAATCTGACTTAATTTAGCAGATTTGGTGTCAGCGATGGAATCCACAGAGCCCTTCCAAGATCTTCTGAAACAAGAAACACGGGCGTTGTACCCTCAGACCTTTTGGAGTTCTGTCCTTTTCAGAAGGGCCCTGGGTAAGTTGCTCTATGTTCTGAGCTCTGCTCTCTTTGCATCAAGCTCCTGATCTAATTGGCTTGCCAGTCAGTTCCCTATTTGATTGGAAACCTCAGCCCTTGGTTCTGTCCCCAGATTCCATGTTGGGAATGACCAATGGCTCAGTCTGGAGTTCTCCGTTGTGTGGAACCCCAGTCTGCAGTTCCTATTCTTGGGGGTCTGCTGATTCAGTCCTTTCTCCAACCCCCAAATTCCACATTGGGAACTGCTGGTTGTTACCAGCTGAAAAACTGGACTGGGTTTCAGATCATACTGGGTCTGACTTAAGCTAAACTGAGTCTAGTAAATAAAGGCTATTGCTAATGGGATTCATAGAAGTAAAAAAGAAAAAAAAAACCCACAAAATTGGTGAGCATGGCTAAGGCACTTAAAAGCTGTTAGAGTGCTCACCACATAACTAAACTCCCGTGTTAGGATAAGTTGGTCATGGGACAGTTTATATTGACACTAGATTACCTGCCAACCTCAAGAAAATTTCCATACTAGAAGGTACACTGTAAAACACCACACAATCCCCAACCCAGTGGCGCATCCCTCTTAGATATTAATTTGCCTCTGAGAGACCCAAAGTCTTAATTAAAAAAAAAAAAAAAAGAATCCTTGAATTCAAAAGAGTTGAGCACGCTGCCTTCCAGCACACCTGCTTACTTTATGTCTATGAACTATACTGCTAGAAGATATAAATACCTACAAAAATGGCAAAACCTTACTAAAAACAATCCAGAATTACAGTGGCCATTATGGGGAATGTTCCAATTAGATACGATTGTTCAAGAAGTGCACCTGAAAGTAAGGGTTCCCAAATCAAACAAATAGAATAAGATACCAATTTTAATCAGCATGCAGAAGTCTCCAAAAGGCTTCAAAATTCCAAACTAGCTTCACTGAAAAATGCATTGCAAAAGGCTAATGAAAAAGATACAAGAAATACCTAATACAAAAGTCTAAGATTGATGTGATTCCTACTATTCCTCTTTATCTCCTTTAATTGAGTACTCAGAGTCTACTGATCCTCTGTCTAAATTGTCTTTACATTACCGTAAACCAAAGTGGCCTTACAGACCCCATGTCTACCTTCAGTGGAGGGCCCCATATGGGTCCCTCCCAGAGTTGATGAGACTCTGAGGGATTTTTCTGGTAAACTCCTATGTTATTCCTTTAAACATCCAAAGGGAAACTAAATTAAAATTAATTAAAAACTTTGCCAAATTCTGATAGATACTGGAGCTTGCAGAGGGGATCTTGGGAAAACTGGCAGAAGCCAGCAAAAGGTAAAAATTCTTATCAGAGACAGCTCTCCTGGATCTCTGTGGAGAGGGGAATAAAATATCTTTTGCAGCCTCTTTGGGGGACACCTCTTAGACACATCCAAGAGGCGTTCAATACTGCCAGAAACAAAACTATGTACCTGAGACGGGAGGGGAGCAACTGAAGATAATATGGCTAGATGGGAGGATTAGCCCCTTGGTATTTTTTAGGCTGCAACCCAATTCTTTGAGGAATTAAGAGCAACTGCCCTTATCTTTCCTAGAAACAGTTCAAAGCCCGCCTGTTCTTTTTACCAATCCTGAAACTTCCCATATTTATCTCAAATAAATATTGTAAAAATTCTGGCTTTAAGAAGCAAAGTTCTTCTCAGAGGAACTTGCATTCCTTCCCTGTACCTTTGAGGTGTAAATGTCCTACCTGGTCTTCTCCAGGAATTATTTTCTAGGCCAATCTCTTTAAACTACAAACTCTAGGGAGGTAATTCTTATTAGGGGGAAAACAAAAGAGGAAGAGGTCATTTAAAACTTAGGTGAATGAAAAATCTTTACAGTGTCTTCTCCACAAATATTATTAAAAAGTTTTAGCCATCTGAGCAGGTAACCTTAACTTATTCTATCTACCATAACAACTTAAATCCAGCTTTTTTATAACTAGTGAACTGTGTATTATTGTACCTGAATAGTGGCAGTAATATTAAAATGAAAGCTATAAAGTCTCTGTTTGCCTCTGTCACTTATGTGTGTCTCTCTATATATTTGTGTTGCAGATGTATGGTATTTTTCTACCTATGGATAATATTGCCAAAAATTAATCTGTAAAATAGCACTATTTAATTGGCTTAAAGAAAATTAGGCACTTAAATAAAGTGTTTCTAAAATTTTCAGGAATATAATAGAAACTGACCCAAATGCTTTTCAAGTTCACACAATCTGGGAAAATATTGAATATTAATGATAATTCGAGCTTGTTGGTTTAATTAAAATGTCTACAGAGTTATATCTTCAGAGTTCCAACATTAAAAATAATGCAGGGCTTCCCTGGTGGCGCAGTGGTTGAGAGTCCGCTTGCATATGCAGGGGATACGGGTTCGTGCCCCGGTCCAGGAAGATCCCACATGCTGTGGAGAGGCTAGGCCCATGAGCCATGGCCGCTGAGCCTGCGCGTCCAGAGCCTGTGCTCTGCACCGGGAGAGGCCACAACAGTGAGAGGCCCACGTACCGAAAAAAAAAAAAGAAAAAAAAAGCAAACATACAACTTTTATTCTACCTGGGTTTACTAGTCAAATAAGTTCATGTCATCTCTTTTTCAAAATTTGTCAGCAAGAGAAATAACTTGGTATGATGAAATTTTCGTGAGTAAACAAATTGTTGAGAAGAAGTGAATTAAATAGATGTAAGTGGGAAAAAAGTTTTTAGGTGAACTTTTAAAATAGTTTCCCCCCCCAAAATTTTTTTAAAGTAAAAAAACAAAAAAATTTTAAAATACCAAAAAAAAATTTTTTTTAAGAAAAATAAAATCATTTCCCCAAATCTTTTTGGTAAACTAACACCTTCAAGTTTTGCTAGGTTAAACTAAATTATGGACGGTCATTAATTATTTAGATCATTTCCAGGGCTTCCCTGGTGGCGCAGTGGTTGAGAATCCGCCTGCCGATGCAGGGCACACGGGTTCGTGCCCTGATCCGGGAAGATCCCACATGCCGCAGAGCGGCTGGGCCCGTGAGCCATGGCCGCTGAGCCTGCGCGTCCAGAGCCTGTGCTCCACAATGGGAGAGGCCACAACAGTGAGAGGCCCACGTACCACAAAAAAAAAATATATATATATGTTTAGATCATTTCCAAATAAGATAAAATACTGAAACATTAATTACCGAACATAGATTTATCCACTTTTGGCTTCCTTTTACAGAGGAGCTAAAGATGTTTGGTTCTATTAATAAACATGTTTTGTGCCACACTGAGGAATTTACTATGAAAAAGCAGATATTTCTAAAAACAATAAAAAGTATTTATACATTTGCCAAGCCACAAAATGCTAAAGTAAAAGACAGTTCACAACTATTTACTTCTTTATTTCACTAAATCTTAAATTTTCTAAGGGTTAAAAACAGAAATAATGAGATGAATATCTCCATATGTAAAGAAAATAATATGTGTGTTTTCAGTAAAAGAAGGTATGAAGAATGAAAAAGCATTTTGTTGAATGAAAGTAAAGTAATTTTGTCCTAAAGAGAGACTGCTTATTTCAGAATGGGAGAGAGAAAAAAACACAGGACAAAATATGAATGTAAAGAAGAAAGTTGTAGAAGGTTTGTGAAAAAGGAATCTTTGGTAAGGGATTTTATGCATGGTCAAGACTTGCTAAGATGGAAATGAATTTAATAGAGTGAATAAATTTTAATATTAAAAGGAAGCAGGTACAAAATTAGAATCTGCTTTTCTCTCTGTGAAAACAATAAAGTTTTATTGAACTATTGGTGTGCTCTTGATAAGAGATTGTAAAAGTTTTTTTTTTCTTACCTCTCAAGTAATTTGCCTAGAAAACAAAGATTTTGTGTCTTGTCAAAATAATTTCCTGTGCTATCTTTATCGTGTCTTTTGATTAGTTAAGAAAGCTGAGTCTTCTCTATTAAAATCGCTACATTTTTCCTTTACAACTATTTAACTTTCTGTATTTGCCTTGTAGTCTTTAATTGTCATTATGGTTAAATGGATAACTAAGTATTGTTTTGCAGTGACCTATGATCCTATTTGACCAAGGGCTTTACAATCTTTTAATATTTTTGACAAACTTCCCGCAAATCTTATTCTAAATGAAATCATTTTGACCTCAAAGTAACTTTGAGATATTCCAGAGGACCCCTGGGAAATCTCAAAACACTTGTTCTCTCTCCTTATAAAAAGGAGATGTTAAACAAATTAGGCTTATTTGATATATTAAATTATATTGGAAGCATTGTCAAAGAAGAAGTAATACTAAGCCTTCTTTATGTTGTATTTGCATATGCTATAAATTTTATAAAATTTTGTGAATTCCTAGAAATCTGACATATCCTGGTGTAATGATTATCAGTCATAATTCCAGTCTTATCTTAAAACATTGTATGTCACAGAAATAACCAAATTTCCTTGTCAATTCCATTATAATGAGCTCTCAACAGATCTTTAACGATGGGCATTTTAAAGTTTTTTGTCATTTACAGACAGTTATTTTTTTACTCAGATGCTTTTGCAAAAGTGTTTCTGCAAATGTGCTTCATCTTCAAAAAGATTATTGGAAAGGACTTTGACAAGTGCAGGTTTCTTATAGCTTTAACATCATAAAACTAAATTGAGTAAAAATTTACAGAACTAATGGAAAAACTGGATTCAAGCAAACAAATATTAATTACACGGGACTGAAGGAATTAAGGAAGATGATTATAATTGTGTTGTCTGAAATATTGCTGTTTTCTTAATATTTTTTTCTCCAGATTTCAGGAAACCTTTTTTTCTTAAGCTATCTATGACTTAAAGCAATTTGGCAAAGTATACCTTTGTAAACAAAGATGAAACATTTACTTTTTCTCTCTACCTGATTTCTCCCAAATTTGAAAATTCTTAAATATTCTTTTCATGGCATTATAGTTAGTCATTTACATAAATTCAATAAGAATCTGTTCTCCTTGTAACAGTATACAATTGGAAACACTGGTTATATTACTGAGGCTTTGACAGAAATGTCATATTTGAGGGAGATGTGCATAGACTCGGATATGACCAGACACTTTTAAGGAACTAAGGTTGACTTCCTGGAGTCAGTAAAGCCCCTTGGAAAAATTGGCTTGGTACTTTACTTACAGGGTTCCAACGGAGCAGTCTTCCAAAGAGCTTATATGGTCAATCACTATTCTTGCTGCATTTATGTAAATAATCAGGCCAAGTTTAATGAAAATAAATTAGTTTCACTGTGGTTATCTTTGATTTTTAAAAATTGGGGGGCTTCCCTGGTGGCGCAGTGGTTGGGGGTCCGCCTGCCGATGCAGGGGACGCGGGTTCGTGTCCCGGTCCGGGAGGATCCCACATGCCGCGGAGCCGCTGGGCCCGTGAGCCATGGCCGCTGGTCCTGCACGTCTGGAGCCTGTGCTCCGCAGCGGAAGAGGCCGCAGCGGTGGGAGGCCCGCGTACCGCAAAAAAAAAAAAAAAAAAAGGGGGTGATTTTAGAGAGAAAAGTTATGTGTGCACCTTTGTAGATATTAAATTCTAATAATGTTGATTGTCTTTGAGGTTTTGTTATGTATCTGCAAATTGGACTGGGTGCTGAATTCTTCTATTTTCCTTAAGAATTTGCCTATGAATCTCCAAATGAATGTTCCAATTTTCTCCCATTCTGATTTGGAATCACTAAGAACCAAGACTGCCCTTGAATCTCTTTGGAAGGGACTCATGGTCCTCCTCACTACCCAAATCGCAGCCAAAATCCAGGGACTTGAACCTTAGGTACACATCTCATAGTCAAAGAAGACTCCATTTGACTTCTGGTCCTGCACACCAGCTGGAGATAGCTCAGGTTGATCAAAAGGGGGGAATCGTTTAAAAAAAGAGACAACTGACCTAAAATGGAGTCACTTGTGTTAAGTCCCATGTTAGCAAGCCAAGATGCAATACCTAACCTAACTGCAGTTTCACCTCTCCCAGGAATGTGACTTTTAACCTGTCAGTATGGAATTACCTGGCCTCTCTAATGAGGTAATCCACCCAATAAGACCCCTTTCTTTCTCTATAGGAAGGTGACCTTGCCTGAAATAATCCACTCTTTGCTAGGAACTTCCTCTTCCCACCCTCTACTGTCTATAAAAGGCTTTCATTTTGCACAGTTCTTCAAAGTTCCTTTCTATCTGCTAGACGGGATGCTGCCCATTTCATGAATCATTGAATAACGACAATTAGATCTTTAAATTTACTCAGTTGAGTTTTGTTTTTTTAAAAAAACTCTGCTGCTGACATTTCCCCTCTCTGTTTTTTTACCCTACAGATATGCACACAAAGGTCTTTGTGTTCCCCAAAGAGTCGGATAATGCCTTTGTGACGCTGACTGCACAGCTAACAAACCCACTTAAGTCCTTGACTTGTGTGCCTGCATGTCTATACCGATCTGACCTGAGACTGTAGCCTCTTCTCTTATGCCACAAGGCAACAATATAATGAGATCCTCCTCTTCAAGGGAAAGACTGGCGTATACAGTGTATCCGTGGGTGGAGCTGATGTCTTTTTCAAGCCTCCTGAGAGTTCTCCTGCACCAATGCACTTCTGTGTGACCTGGGAGTCTACCTCAGGGATTACAGAGCTCTGGGTGGATGGGAAGCCCATGGTGAGGAGGAATATGAAGAGGGGATACTCTTTAGGGACAGAGGCAAGCATCGTCCTGGGGCAGGAGCAGGATGCATTTGCTGGGGGCTTTGATAAAAACCAGTCTTTGGTGGGAGACAGTGGAGATGTGAACATGTGGGACTATGTGTTATCACCAGAAGAGATTAGCACTGTCTATGCTAGTGGGACCTTCAGTCCTAATGTCCTGGACTGGCGGGCGCTGACGTATAAAACACATGGTGAGGGACTTCCCTGGTGGCACAGTGGTTAAGTATCCACCTGCCAGTGCAGGGGACATGGGTTCGAGCCCTGGTCCGGGAAGATCCCACATGCTGCAGAGCAACTCAGCCCATGCGCCACAGCTACTGAGCCTGCGCTCTAGAGCCCGTGAGCCACAACTACTGAGCCCGTGTGCCACAACTACTGAAGCCCACGTGCCTAAAGCCCGTGCTCCTCAACAAGAGAAGCCACTGCAATGAGAAGCCCACGCACCGCAACGAAGAGTAGCCCTCGCTCACCAGTAGAGAAAGCCCGCGCGTAGCAGCAAAGACCCAATGCAGCCAAAAGCAAACCAACAAATAAATAAATAAATTTATTTTAAAAAATAATAATAAAAAAAATAAAACACATGGTGAGGTGTTTGCCAAACAACAGCTATGGCCCTGGGGCCCTTTTGTGAAACCTGAAGTTGGCTTTTGGGGATTACACCTTACATTTCCCTTGTCTCTGGCTCTGATGTTTTATTGCCCTACACACTGGGCTCTTGTGCCCTGGGAGGAGTGTATTTCCCTCTCCTTTCACCACTCTTTTTCCATTAGCACATGGGACAGTGCCAAGCAGAGGGTCTTATACATTTCTCCACATTAGAATTACCAGGCCAGACCCCAAACCAATTAAATCTGATTTTGGGGGCGTGGGACCCAAGCATCAATGTTTTTTAAAGCTCTCCAAGTAATTCCAGTGTTCAGCTGAGGTTGAGAG
Organism: Physeter macrocephalus; assembly: GCF_002837175.3. NCBI lineage: Eukaryota > Metazoa > Chordata > Mammalia > Artiodactyla > Physeteridae > Physeter > Physeter macrocephalus. The sequence goes on from NC_041217.1 coordinate 69,505,007, forward strand.
CCATGGCATTATAATGAGTGTTTAAGAAAAAGTGAGCCGACTTTTTTTCACCTAAAAGACTGCATGTGTCTAACTGTAGTCCTGCCAATATTTTCATTTCCCTTTGTAGGGACACCCACCCCATTTATTGTGTTTTATTGAATTATCTAAAGAATACAGGAATAGGGCTTCCCTGGTGGCGCAGTAGTTAAGAACCTGCCTGCCAATGCAGGGGATATGGGTTCGAAAACTGGTCTGGGAAGATCTCACATGCTGCGGAGCAACTAAGGCCATGCGCCACAACTACTGAGCCTGCGCTCTAGAGCCTGCGAGCCACAACTACTGAGCCCACGTGCCATAACTACTGAGGCCTGCGTGCCTAGAGCCCGTGCTCCACAACAAGAGAAGCCAAGCATGCTCTCTAGAGCCCGCGAGCCACAACTACTGAGGCCTGCGTGCCTAGAGCCCGTGCTCCACAACAAGAGAAGCCACCACAATGAGAAGCCCGCTCACCGCAAAGAAGAGTAGCCCCCGCTCATCGCAACTAGAGAAAGCCCATACACAGAAACCTACCCAATGCAACCAAAAATAAATAATAAATTAATTAATTAATAAAAAGAAAAAGAATACAGGAATAGAATTTTTCCAGCATTCTGCCCCCACATCAGGATGAGGTCATTACATATTAGAATTATCTTTAATTCTTTAATCCTTTCAATTTGAATATTCAAAAATTGAAAAAGAAATGTTTTGTTGTTGTTTCTGTTTAATTTGTTCTATTTTTTTCTTCAGGATCACCAATTTTCATTGTGTGAAATTTCCATTATTTTTTCTTCTCATTTATCATCATCCAGATCACTTTTATCTGTGTCCTTTATCCTTATATTTTGAGCTTTTATTTTTTCAAATCTATCCTTCATATTAGTGTTAGGGAGGAAGAATTTTTCCTCTACCCTTCTAAGTTCTTCTGGCTGATCTAAGAATCAAATTGACATGGGACAGATTAACAGGAGAAAATCAAACAAAATTTAATAACATGTATACATGGGAGGAACTCAGAAAAATTGAGTAACTTGCCAAAATAGCCAAAATCCTCACTTTATCATCTTCAGCTAAAGACAAAAGAGGATGTTGGGGGTAGTGGTTTGGGACTTCAGAAGGGAGGAAGGCAATTCACACGGAGATGGAAAAGCAAACGTTTGGTAAATAAATGTTTGCTGGACCACCAGAGACAATGGGACACAGAGTGGACTCTGACCTCTAGGACCTGCAGAGTTTCCCCCACCTCCCCTAGCCCATATTCTATGCAAGTATCTCAGGTGATAGCTATATTCTGGAAACAGTCCTTGTATCTAAATTCTTTTAGGCAGTTAGGAGGAAGGTCAAAGTTTCTTCCTGAGTCTTTTGGGCCTTGATTGTTTTCAGTGTGAAATAATCCACATGCCAAAGAAACATTTTGGGGTGGCAGATTTTGCTCCCCTACAAATGATTTGTTTTTCTCTTTAGTGTATTGGGATCCTTACTATTTCTAATGTCATTTAAAATTCTACAATGCTTTGAGTTGTCTTAAGTTCTTTCTTGGATTTAGTGTGTTTTTTTTCTTCAACTTTCATCAAATCTCTGTTTTTCTTCAATTTGCTTGAGAGTTTAATGCAGTCGCTGCCTAAAATTTTCTAAATTTCCTGTGATTAATCTTTTATGAAGTAAATCTTTTACATGCTTTAAATAATTTTCTTTTATATTTTAGTAATTTTCAGTCCTCCTATTTGTTCTAATATAGTGTGAGAAGTGAGTTCTTTGAGTCCCCTTCCTGCTTACCTGGACACAATTAGATTCCCGAATAATTTAAACTAGCTAGCTGGTGGACTGATGCTTATATTAGTAGTTTCTAATCATGCATTCCCAGGCCTGACATCCTGCAACTCCCATTTTAAATGATCCTCACCTCTACCAATTTCTGCCAACTGTCCCAGACTCACATAGGTGCACTTTTTAAGATATTTGTGTCTTCATTTCTCTCTCAGTGGAATGACCTGGAGTGCTGAAGAGGACACCTTTGATAATAGCATCATAATAGGCAAGATGAGGTCTTTGGTTCTTTTGGAGAGGGTCATAGGCTAGGGAAAATTTTACATCCTTCTGACTGGCTCCTCCCCTTGGAATGAAGAAAGACCCATCATGCTGGTACCATTTCCCAAGTCTAACATCCATGGGTCCACAGCTCAGGGGTCAAATTTCATATGCACATGATAACCTCTGGGGCTCTGGGATCCTTTGCTCTCCACCATGTGTGGAGATTCTTGTTGCTGCTTGTGAAATAAAATTCATATTTTATGACAAGGCAAGAAAAATTTAAGAATAAAAAGTTCTTCTCTGTCTGTTGGCCTTCTCCCTTCCCCCACTCTGCATGGTATATCTGCATCATGCATTGACCAAACCTCCCCCATCAGCAGGAATACCTGCTCAACCATAAAAAGCACCATTCTCCTAGCATCAATGAGACAACTCCTTAAAAGATAACATTCCTGGGCTTCCCTGGTGGTGCAGCGGTTGCGCGTCCGCCTGCCGATGCAGGGGAACTGGGTTCGCGCCCCGGTCTGGGGGGATCCCACGTGCCGCGGAGCGGCTGGGCCCGTGAGCCATGGCCGCTGAGCCTGCGCGTCCGGAGCCTGTCCTCCGCAACGGGAAAGGCCGCAGCAGGGGGAGGCCGGCATACCACAAAAAAAAAAAAAAAAAAAAAAAAAAAAAAAAGATAACATTCCTTCTTGATCTTGTAAGCGATCATGTGACCTACCACAATGACACTTAGATCTGGATTATGTAAACTGTCGATAATAATATGTCATTTGACGTTCGGCCCTCTGTCTCAAAAAACTTATATAACTGTGCCTTGACTTCTAATGAGTGGAACAGTCTTCAGAGCTTTCTGAAATGCTCTTCCTTGATTATAATCCTCAAATTTGGCTTGAATAAAATTTTCCATTTCTTTCTTAGATTGACTGATTAATTTTCACTGACATGTTCTGTCCTAAAACTTAGATCTGGAGAAGGAAAGTTTCAGGAAGACCTTTCTTACTTTAGGTCTAAGCTGGATTCTCTAGTGGATCAAAATTTGCCTCCCCAAAGTTTATATCTTTGGCAGGAGGATTATTTTAGGCTGATTATTTTTAAGAAACTGAAGGCTCAGAAAGTGTTTCTTTTTACCTCCCCCTTAACTGCCTAAAAGAATTTAGATAAAGGACCTGGTCCAGGAAGAGCACTCTCACCAGAGATACCTGCAAAGAATATGAGCTAGGTGTGGTAGAGAGAACTTGGCAGGGCCTGGAGACCAAAGCCCTCTCTGTGTCCCCTTGTCTCTGTATGGCATAGCAAACATTTGTTTACCAAACGTTTGTTTTTCCATCTCTATGTGAATTGCCTTTCTCCCCTTTGAAGGCTCAAACCCCTACCCCATTCTCCTTCTTTCAGTGGCATATAATAAGTCTCAATTCCCTAACTTATCCTTGTGTCTCACGTTGATCTCGGAGAGGCAGCAGTGAGTGGTGGCGTGAAGCAAGATATTAATTCCCTGCCCAGGAATTGAACCTGGGTAGCCTGGGTGAAAACCAGGAATCCTAGCCACCAGACAAGCAAGGGCTAGAGGCTAGCACCTACTTTTCCCTGGCTCTTGTCCCCAGTGAAAAATGCATTTCTCATGGAGGTATATAAAATATAAAAACAGGTACAACGTTTATTATGAGAGACATAGCACAACAACAAGTGGGAAAGCACACAGAGAAACAGTTTGTTCAGCAAGGCAGAGATGCACACCCAGAGAGAAAGTGTGGGCATCCTCCCTAATGAGGAGGAGAGCAGAAAAGAGGTGGTTAACTAATTTATAAAGGGCAGTTCTTCCAGGTCTTTGTTTACCTTTGGCCAATTATCTGGTTTCTTTTTCCACACCTGACCTGCCCTAGGACCCTCCCCTACATGCATACGCTACTTTTTTTGAAGATGGATTCCAGCCCAGAGCCCTGTGGGGTGGCCTTAGCATCACATATTATGGGGTGGTTCCCCCTCTTTTTTGACCTCCCAGGAGCCTTTCTGCACATGTGCAATTTCTCCCTTGCCCCAAGGAGGGGAAATATGTGACTTCTTGAGCCTTTACTCAAACAAGGATTAGCCCCTCTCTGTTCTTGCCATGACTGTTATCTTAAGGTGTCCACAGGAGACAAAGCCTGGCTATTTACTCTGTCTCTGTCATTGCTTCCATTTCAGAGAGCAAACAGGAGGCTGGTTATAAATATCTAACCTGGAGCCCACATATCTCCTGTCCCAGGAAATGCAAACAGGAGGCTAGCTGTAAGTGTCCGGCCTGAACCCATATTTTTTTCACCCCAAGAAGTGCAAACAGGAGGCCAGTTTTAAATGTTTAGCCTGGAGCCCATCTATCTCCTGCCTCAATTTTTCTTATGGGACCTCCATTCATTCGTAATTAAATTTGGTTTTCTCCTGTTAATCTGTCTCATGTCAATTTAATTCTTAGACCAGCCAGAAGAACCTAAAAAGGGTAGAGGGAAATTTTTTTCCTTCCCCAGCACCAGGCACAAGGCTGATGTTGTGATCTTTCCCGAGTCCTATGTCTATTGCTCAGTTCCTTTAGAACCCACAGGGTGAGATTTTCCCTTCAGAGCTCTAACTGGAGCATGAAGACAGACAGAAGCTTCTGTATTGAGAGATCTACATTTTGTGGTTCCCCACCTACAAGCAGCAGGAAGGAGGGCTGAGCAGACTTCAGGCATGTTATTGCAACAACAGAGTGGTGGACAACCTCTCACAGACAGCACAGAGGGTCTGCTATCACTAGGGACAGGGCTGAAGCTGAATCTGGCCTCTGCACCCCGACACCGAATTAAATCTCAGAGATAGAGTTTTGGGTGAAGTAGAAAAGAATAGCTTTATTGTTTTGCCAGGCAAAGTGGGACACGGTGGTCTTGTGTCCCTTAAGACTGCGTGTCCAACCCAGGAGGATTTGGTAAGGAGTTTTATAGCAATGGTTCAAGGACAGAGCTGCTGATAAGAATTAGGGTGTGTGCAGGGCTTTCACTCTTTTAATCTGGCCTCAGGTGGTCTTTTTTTTTTTTTTTTTTTTTTTTTTTTTTTTTTTGTGGTATGCGGGCCTCACACTGTTGTGGCCTCTCCCGTTGCGGAGCACAGGCTCCGGACGCGCAGGCTCAGCGGCCATGGCTCACAGGCCCAGCCGCTCCGCGGCATGTGGGATCCCCCCAGACCGGGGGCGCGAACCCGGTTCCCCTGCATTGGCAGGCGGACGCGCAACCACTGCGCCACCAAGGAAGCCCTCAGGTGGTCTTTTGATGAGCTTCTCAAAGTTATCAAATTGTGATATCCTCTGGAATGAAGAATGGTAACATCTCCCATTTGTTGGTGGTTTTAGTTCTGTAAAGAGCTCAAAGATATTGTTACATGTATCCCTTGAGGCAGAACCAGGACCCTGCCCCAAGGCTGCACTATTGTTTCTTGGCTGCTCCTCCCTTTTCTCTGCATCCCCTCCCTTCCCTGATTAGCAACTGTTTGAAACACTTCTGTGCCCAGGAGCCACACAGGGTCCTGCTCACTTTCAAGCTGGATCACAGCTGTGAATTTCAAAGACCCAGGCTCTGGATCAGAGACCCAATAGGTTGAAGGGATTCATCATCAAATGAAGACTCTGACTCTGTGAACAGTGTGTTAGCTTGTGGCGGAGAAAAAAAAATATGGAAATTATCACATACTTAAGGAACAAGGGGAACATTTGAAAGGTCTGTGCCTGGGACGCTTGTGGCTACAGGGAACAGGTTTGCTCTGCCGCAGAATGAGGGTGACAGTGAAGGGTGAGGAGGCTTCAGAATTTGGCATGTGGTCAGAAATGTTGGATTTTTAGGAGAATATCAGAAACTCAGAGAGAATGAAATCAACTTAAAGGGCAGGCTTTATTCTACAGTCAAAACAACAGGAAGTGGGAAAGGAACAGGAGATAACCGTGATCTGGTCAGTGTTGGTCCTACGGGGAGTAAAAGGAGCGGGATCAGTGTGGGCAGTTGGCTGCAGCTTTCACAGCTCAGCAGCGGGCTGGCTTCAAAAGAACAGAGAGAAAGGAAGTGGGATGTTAGAGGAAGAAGCATCAGATCAAACTTCTGAGGAAAAGAAGGTAGAAAGAAAGGTTTTTGTACCACTGAATAGCCCAAGTCACTTGGAGCCTGGACACTCTAAATCTGAAGGAAGGTGGTGGCTGGGGCGGAGCCGGGCTGGAGGACAAGGGGGTCACCGCTGAACTTCTGTGAGAGCAAGGCTTTGCAAGCACTAACTACACAGCACAAATTCAGAGTCCTCCAACCTCTTGCTGGGAGGTCAGGCTCAAAGAGGAAGCATTGCCACACAGGCGGAAGCTGCGAGAATGATCTTTTCAAATGTAAATAAGACCAAGTCCCCTTCTGAGGAAAAACCTGCAAAGGTTTCCCATTGTGCTTAGAATAATTTCCAACCCTTTTACCTGGTGCTCAGGCCTCTGTGATTTCTGACTTCCGCTCCCCTCAGTCACAGCCTTACACATCTCTCCCTCACTCTGGGATCCCAGCCCTTCTGCCATGCTGTCTGTTCATTTCTTCCACAAATATACATCGAATGCCTGTGATGTGACAGACACGGGCTTGGGATAAGCAGTAAAACCACTGAAATGACCACAACCACACACGCAATAGACAAAATCACGGTCACCTGGGACTTACATTATAGTGAGTTTAAATATGCTTGATTTGTTTCCACAAAGCTTCTGCATTTGCCCCTTTTCCAGATCCTCACGTGGCTGGTTCCACATCATTTTGTCTCTGATCAGATGCCCTCTCCTTAGAAAGGACCTTTCCCAGTCATTTTTAGCATCTGTTATTGTTTTCTAAGTAGATATCATTATCTGAAAAAAAAGGGGGGGGGGAGTTCTTCTTTATTGTTTCCTCCCCTAGTAGATTGTAATTTCCATGAGATCTGAGACATTATTCCCTATTGTATTCCCAGGTTCTAGAATGGTATGGCTCATAGTATTTTCTCAATAAATATTTGATGAATTAATTAATTTGGAGGAGGCAGCAGCAGCTAAGAAATGCTTTGGATGCTGCTGAGGATGAAGAAATACTTAAAGAGTGAGAAATTGTAAAACTGTAATTTTGCTCACAGAATGGCCTGTTATAAATGTATGATAGCTTGCTTCTTAGAGGAGGGAAGGAATGGCCACAGAGTATGCATTTGATTCAGCAATACGCTTCTGGGAATAAAGCAGGAAAGGAAATGGAAATTTAAAAATTACTAACAATAAATGGAGTAGACACAGGGATCAAGTAACTTCAGGAGAAATCTGCCAATTGCAAACCATCTCAAATCTCTAAAGTTTTCAGAGACAGAAGTATTCCAAATGCTAGTCTCCATAACAAGAGGCAGGATACATACTAGTGAATTTTTCTCAAGGATATGGAAACTATTGTAGTACAATGAACTTCTTGATAGGAGGGAGATTTCTCCCAAGTGTGTGTGTGTGTGTGTGTGTGTGTGTGTGTGTGTGTGTGTGTGTGTGTGTGTGTATTTAAGGCTTGTGCTGACCTATTGATGTTTAACTGCCTTTTGAGGCCAGAGGTAGTTGGGCCCCGCCAGGGTAAACAACTGGAGAGTCATTCCCTGTGGAATGATACTCCAAGATTAGAACAGAAGGACAACTGAGAGAGGAGGCTGGGCCCTGCCCAGATAGAAGATAAGAGACCACATATTTCTCATTCTCTAAGTCAAGGAAACCTTCCTGACTAGAAAGCTCTTTGGAGGTCAAAAAAGGGAGAGGGCGCCAACCCCATAGTAGGTGATGTCAACTACCCATAGGCCTCTTTGGTGGAATCCATCTTGGCTGAGAGATACGTGCACACATGGGAGGATACTGAGGTATACCAAATACAGACTCTGAACCAGGTATATCAAAATGATTGGCCAAAGGAAACCCAGAAGAAATGCCCCATATAAGTGATTTAAACTACCATGGGGGCGTGACTTTCTCTCTCTCTGAGTCCGCCTGTGTGTCTATCCAGAAGTACTGTACTCTTTTTTTTCTCCTAATAAACACTTTACTTGTTTCATTACTTTTTGTCTTTGTGGGAATTCTCTTCTGCAAAGCCGAAGAGCCAGGGCCTTGTCTCTGACCACTGGTCTAGCATCTAAGGATTTGGTGCTTTCACTGCCGTGACGCAACCTCAATCTCTGGCCGGGAACCAAAACCCTGCTTTAAGCCACTGCAGGCCGAGGGCACCTGAGATCACTTTGGGGAGGGGAACAGAATACACCACCCCAAAATATGCCTCTTTGGCAACTTAATTATTTTCATTTAGCTACTTTTAAGAAATAGCAGAGGAGCTCTGAAAACTGAGTAGAAGTTACCCTTTCGTAAGAGACATTTACCTGTACAAGGGAAATCTCCATGTGTAAGGGTGTCTCCTCTGTACCAGGAAGAGAAAGATGACTCTAAATCTCTAGAAACTTCTTATCAATGGAGAAGGGAATGACTTAAATCTGCATCACAGATTTACTCTTGTTTACTGTGCTTTTCCTGGCAACTTCCCACAACTCTCTCCTGCTCCCAACATCTTTCTTTTGTCCTTAGCTGAAGATGGTATTCAAGGCGGTGGCTTGGACCATTTTGGTGAGTTACTCAGTTTTCATGGGTCTCTCCCATATATCCGTGTTATTTATACTTTTGTTTGATTTTCTCCTGTTAATCTGTCTCATGTCAATTTAATTCTTAGACCAGCCAGAAGAACCTAGAAAGGTAGAGGAAGGTGTCTTCCTCCCTGACAACATGATGCCCTGTCACTCTGTAATACTTCAAAGTAAAATTCATGCAAACAAAGACCTCTTACATAACCACAATGCAACGATCAGAATCAGGAAACACCGATGTATTACTATTATCTAATTTACAGATCCCATTCAAGTTTCACCAATTGTCCCAATCATGTCCTGTATAGGATTGATTGAAGGAAAAACACACATTAAAGTTGTGAATTAAGTTTTATTCAGGGACCTTACTGGGGACTATAGCCTGGGAGACAGCCTCTCACTAGCTCTGAGGAATTGCTCTGAAGAGGTAGGGGAGGAGCCAGCTTAGGTATGATTTATTTATTTTTGGCTAGGGAATAGTGCAGTGAAGCATACATCTTGGTAAAAGATTACTGCTCATCACAAAGAACAGACATCTCAAGTTCATGGTTTTAGTGCTTTTCTATGTATGGGAAGATGCAAGAATCTGGGGTCATTGAAATTCTTCCTGCAATGTGCATCTATCTAAGGGCCTGTTTATCCAAAGCACAGAGGGCCTCATCCTGTTTTTTTCCATCCTGAATTCCCCTTAGGGCTGACTGTCAGTGGGCATTGGCAGAGGGTTGCAACTTAACCCTTTGAATAACAGGATGATGAGTGACAGTCTTTGTTTGTTTGTTTCTTTGTTTTTGTTAACAATAGCAAACCATTCCAGTCCAGGATCAGTGTTGCATTTGTTGTCTTGTCTCTTTAGTCTCCTTCAATATCTGGAGCATTTCCTATTCTTTTCAGTCTTTTTTAAACTTAACCTTAACACTTGAAGGTTACAGGTCAGAATATTTCTCAATTTGGGTTTACCTGGTATTTTCTTTTTATTTATTTATTTATTTATTTTTATTTTATTTTACCTGGTATTTTCTAATGATTAGATTCAGGTTATAAATTTTTGGCAGAAGTATCTCAGAATTGAGGCTGTATATACTTCTCACAGACCAGCCAGAAGAACCTAGAAAGGTAGAGGAAGGTGTCTTCCTCCCTGACAACATGATGCCCTGTCACTCTGTAATACTTCAAAGTAAAATTCATGCAAACAAAGACCTCTTACATAACCACAATGCAACGATCAGAATCAGGAAACACCGATGTATTACTATTATCTAATTTACAGATCCCATTCAAGTTTCACCAATTGTCCCAATCATGTCCTGTATAGGATTGATTGAAGGAAAAACACACATTAAAGTTGTGAATTAAGTTTTATTCAGGGACCTTACTGGGGACTATAGCCTGGGAGACAGCCTCTCACTAGCTCTGAGGAATTGCTCTGAAGAGGTAGGGGAGGAGCCAGCTTAGGTATGATTTATTTATTTTTGGCTAGGGAATAGTGCAGTGAAGCATACATCTTGGTAAAAGATTACTGCTCATCACAAAGAACAGACATCTCAAGTTCATGGTTTTAGTGCTTTTCTATGTATGGGAAGATGCAAGAATCTGGGGTCATTGAAATTCTTCCTGCAATGTGCATCTATCTAAGGGCCTGTTTATCCAAAGCACAGAGGGCCTCATCCTGTTTTTTTCCATCCTGAATTCCCCTTAGGGCTGACTGTCAGTGGGCATTGGCAGAGGGTTGCAACTTAACCCTTTGAATAACAGGATGATGAGTGACAGTCTTTGTTTGTTTGTTTCTTTGTTTTTGTTAACAATAGCAAACCATTCCAGTCCAGGATCAGTGTTGCATTTGTTGTCTTGTCTCTTTAGTCTCCTTCAATATCTGGAGCATTTCCTATTCTTTTCAGTCTTTTTTAAACTTAACCTTAACACTTGAAGGTTACAGGTCAGAATATTTCTCAATTTGGGTTTACCTGGTATTTTCTTTTTATTTATTTATTTATTTATTTTTATTTTATTTTACCTGGTATTTTCTAATGATTAGATTCAGGTTATAAATTTTTGGCAGAAGTATCTCAGAATTGAGGCTGTATATACTTCTCACTGCATTCCAACAAGAGGAACACATTTTGATTTGTCCCATTACTTGATCATTTGATTAAAGTGGTTTCATTTGGTTTTCTCCATTTAAAGTTACTCTTTTTCTCTTTGCATTTCATAAATACGTTGTGAGGAAATACTTCAAGACTATGTAAATATACCTTTCCCCATCAAACTTTCACTCACTAGTTTTAGCATCCATCAATGTTTCTTAGTTGAATTAATTATTACTGTGATAATTTATCAAATGGTGATTTTCTAATTCCATCATTCCTTCTAGTTTATTAATGACATTCTACTGTAAAGGAAAAAGTCTCTCTTCTCTTCATTAATTCATTCCTTTATTTATATCAGTATAGACTCATATATTATTTTTGGTTTCATTCCACTGTGTAGCACTTTCACTTGAATGAAAATGGTAATTGTCACCATCCATTTTCTTCCTAACCTCAAGGGGAATGTTTTCAATAATTTGTGATTAAGTATGATGTTTGCTCTGTGTGTGTGTGTGTGTGTGTGTGTGTGTGTGTGTGTGTGTGTGTGTGTTTAAATATCCTTGAATCTTCTTATGGCTAAAGAGAAAGTCCAGCCTTGCAAGCAGACCGTTCTAAGTATAACAGTCTCAGACCTATTATGCTAACATTTTTCTGTGCAAGCTCATATTCTTTTGGAGCTATCAACTATCTTGACAGGTAACATGTACTTTGATGGAAGGATAAGATCCTCTGCCCTGGCTTGTTGTCCTATTGGTGAGTTTGAGAGGGGGGATGGGGTATATCCCAGAGTAGATAGCTTCTAGTTCTGTAATATGGTCTCAACCATTTCCTGTTTACTTCATTCCACTCACCAGATGACTTGTCTTTCATGAACCCCACCCACTTAATATCTCTGCCCCAAGTACTTCTGTTTTCCAGAGGCTGTCTTCTTCTATTGTGACTGATGCTATCATAGAGTGAGATAGAGGGGGAGGATGTGGAAGGGAATGCTTAGTGATTGACCAGACTACGTGCACTTCTGGTTATCAACTCTGCACTCAGAGTCACCCTACTGTGAGTCTGCCACTTAGGGCTGGTGCTATTACTGGGCTGGTGATGTGCTTTCTCACCAAGCCATTGTGAAGGGATGAGCAATAGTCCTCCCAGGGCAATGTGGGCCAGAGAATAAAAGGCCCAATTAGACAACTGCTTCCCATCACTCCTCCAGTCATGGGGCATGGCTTCCTTTTGCCTGAACCTTCTTCCCTTTCACATTGGGGCTCAGTCAACTCATCTTCCCAAACATTTCTTCCATTATTTTTTGTACTGGGATCCAAAAACCTCCCTCTCACTTCAGTGGCTTCTGCAGAGTTCGGTTCAAGGGAAGGAAGCATGAATCCATGCTAGTTTGTTATATTCTGTAAGAACTGTCAATCTCTTAAGGAAGAACCTTAATAGAAGCCACAAGGTCTATATGAAGGAAAAGAAGTGTTATTGAAGGACAAGACATGAATAAACTGGAAAGACATGTCATATATATATTCCATATATATTATAAACTCTCAATCATTCCAAGGATGTCAATCATTAAATTAATTACTAAAGTAATATGTAAATTTAATTTAATTTGAATAAAATTTCCAGCTTATTTTAATAAAAGGAAATAAATCTGAAATTGACCTTGAAGAATAAATATGTTACAAATGGCAAGAAATGTTTCAAAATGAAAAAAATAGTAAGGGGAACTGCTTTTTTAGTAGATTCCAGAGCTTACTATCTATAAAGCAGCATAATCAAATCAATATGGCATTTGAATAGGAATTGGACAATAGACCAGTGAAATACAAATAAAAACTCAGAGACGGATCCAGGTATATGCAGAGTAAAACAATTAATTTCAGTGGAGGAAAGGATGGCTTAGACAATGGTTGGTATTGGGACAATTATCTATCAATTAGAACTAAAATAAAGTTAAATGTTAATTTTATACAATACAATCAATTAAAAATTTGGTGGGTTAACCCTTTAATTATAAACAACAAAACCCAAAAATTATTTAAAAATTTAGAAAAATATTTGTAAAATATCAAGGTCACAGAGCCTTTTCTGAGCAACACAGTAAACCAATGGCTACATGAAAAACTTGCTACAGCAAAAGTCAATATAAATAACAACAAATAGCAAACAACAAACTGGGACAATAGTCTCCTCTCTTTCTGTGTGTGTGTGTGAGAGACAGAGACAGACAGACAAAGGGATAATATCTTTAATATACTAAAAATACTTACAAATAGATATGAAAATTAATTCAATGGGCAAAGGGTACATGTGAAACGACAATCATAGCAGACGGCCAGTAAAAATCTGAAATGACACTCAATTTTACTTGTAATCCAAGAAATGCAATTTAAAGATAATAGTATGCTACTTTTTAAATGTTATTAGATTGGCCAGAAAAAGTCATTAATATCCAGTTATAACCAGATATAACTGTTTATGGAGATATAAGCAGTTTCATGCATTTGTGCTGGGAGTGTAAATTTGTAGAAGCTTATTGGAATTTAATTTGTCAGTATCTATTAAAATTTTGAAATGCTTATATTCTTTGACCCAGTAATTCTGCTTATAGAAATCTATCCTACATCAGTAAAATCAAAGCTCCCAAGGAAATATGTAAAACGATATTCCTTACAGCGTTCTCACAGCAAACATTTGGAAAAACACACGTGTTCATCAGTAGGGAAATTTTTGGATTTGTTGAATAATTATGCTACAACCATACTATAGAACATTGTGTAGCTATTAAAAACTAATGAGATATATCCTCATGTACCATTCAGGAAAACGGTTCAGGGGGAAAAAAACAAGTTGCAGACCAGCACGGGCAGCATATCTCCATTCGCAACACAAAACATTTTTATGTGTATGGATATACAGATGATAGGTACATAGGAAGATAGATAGATCAAAGGTAGGCAGATATATTGGTAAAGATTATGTTCATGTTACAATAAATAAGCAGAGGTGGGAATTCTCTACTATTACTTTATTATAAAATTTTTAGTGTGTTGGGATTGTATCAGTCAGAGTTCCATGTAGTAAAGAGAATCTATTCTAAATATTTTAAGGGGGAATGATTTAATACAGGGAATTAAGTATTTGCAAAATCATTGGAAGAACTGAAAAAGTAGGTTCTTAGATGGCTTTGGGGAATGGAATGACTCCTAGATCAATCAAAAAGTTATATACCAGGATCTCCTTTGAGGCCACCACTGGAACTCCAAGTTCAAGAACACAATCCCTCCCAACACCTGTTAGAATGGCTATCATCAAAAAGACGAGAGATAACAAATGTTGGCAGGAACATGGAAATGCTGGCAAGAACATGCACAAGAACCCTTGTACACTGTTGGTGGGAATGTAAATTGGTGCAGGCAATTGGAAAACAATACGCAGGTTCCTCAAAAAACTAAAAATAGAACCACCATATGATCCAGCAATTCCACTTCTGGTTATATATCCAAAGGAGATAAATTATAAATACAAATAAATAAATAAATAGTGAAATATTATGCAGCCATAAAAAGAAGGGAATCCTGCCATTTGTAACAACATGGATGGACCTCTATACTAAGTGAATTAAATCAGACAGAGAAAGATATAATTTCACTTATATGTGGAGCCTAAAAAACCCCCAAACTCATAGAAACAGAACAGATTGGTGATTGCCAGAAGTGGGGATTTGAGGGAAATAGATGAAGGTAGTTAAAGGGTATAAGCTTCTAGTTATAAGATAATTAAGCTCTGGGGATGTAATGTATAGCATGGTAACTATACTCAAGAATACTGCATTGTATATTTGAAAGTTGCCCGGAGAGTAGACCTTAAAAGTTCTCATCATAAGAAAATAAAATTATAACTATGTGAGGTGATAGATATTAATGAAACATTGTGAAATCATTTCTCAGTATATACATATATCAAATCATTATGTTGAGCACCTTAGACTAATACAATGTTATACGTCAAATATAACTCAATAAAATTGGCAAACCAACTATGAAGCAAAAACCAAACAAACCCCCCACAATCCCATAGTTACCATCCCAGGGTCAGAGAGTTAGAATCAAGACATAGTGGCAGCTGTTTCTCAATGCCCAGATTGCTGAATAATGGGCACTGGAACACGGTCCCCAAGGAAATCTCATGTCTCCATGATTTTGTTAGACAGCAAAAACTACCTGAAAGAGGGGAGAAAAACGGCTTCCTTCTGAGTCCCATCTTCAAATTTCATGTAAGTTCACTGAATTGGCAGAACCTTATTCACATCCAGAATCTGAGCTTCAAGGGAGACTGGGAAATGTAGTGTGTACCTTATCATCATTCCAAAGAGAGACTGACTGGAGAAATGCACAGGATCCACCAAGGGGATTATGCATAAAGCTTACTTTATTGTGTTTTAAAATATTTTGATATGAACATATGCCCACAATGCATCTTAATTTAAAAGAGTGAATATTGATACCCATATTTTCCCATTTTTTAATAAGGAAAGCACACACATCCACACATATGTGTGTGTAGGCTTAGAAAAATACAACAGGGCTCCAAACTAAGGTGTTCAAAGTGGTTTTCTTGGAGAGGAAGAGATTACAGGTAGTTGAAAAAATCATTGGCATTTTCTAGAATAAATATATCCTGCTTTCTAAAAATTAATAATCTTTATTTTTTAAAGCAGCTTTAGATTCATAGCAAAACTGAGCCAAAAGTACAGAGTTTCCATTTATTCCATGCCCCACACATGAGCAACCTCCTCCACTATTAATATCCTGAATCAGAGTGGTACATTTGTTATAAGTGAGGAACCTACATTGACACATCATTATCACTCAAAGTCTGTAGTTTACATTAAAGTTCACTCTTGGTGGTGTACATTCTATGGCTTTAGATAAATGTATAATTATAGGTATCCATCATTATAGTATCATACAGAATAGTTTCACTGCCTTAAAACTCCTCTGTGCTCTGCTCACTCATCCCTCCCTCCAAACTCCAGTCCCTGGCAACCACTGATCTTTTTACTGTCTTCATAGTTTTCCCTTTTCCAGAATGTCATACAGTTGGAATCATCCAATATGTAGCCTTTTCATACTGGCATCTTTTTCTTCATAACATGCATTTAAGTTTTATCTTGCTTTTAAAAAAGTGAAATAAACATTAAATATGAACTAAACAGAGAAGATGACAGAACTACCCCTTGTCATAATGAATGAACTGTCACTAAACAGCAGCATCCAAATTAAAAGCTTTAGGATGTTCTTGGAAACCTATTCAAATACAGGTTTTATTATATTTAAATGTGAATGAAAGAAATAAAGAAAAAAAATGTGAATGAGCATAAAATATTTTTTTCTTATATGATAAAATTTGTACCCTCTTAACTTTTGGAGGTTCCATTCAAAATCTTAGGAAGAATACTCACATGTATTCACCTCCCCAAATATATTTTTTCCTGTAAAAATTTGAAATAATTTGTATAGTCTTGCTTTCAAAATTATTTAACTAAAAGTAACTTATTTAATGTAGGTTTGGCTATATTTTTTGCACAGTCATTTGTGGTACTTGGGAAATATTTGGAAGGGAAAAATTATCCCTCCAAATAATTAACTTAAATTTTAAAAATATAGTTAAATTTTCAGTTTTTAATAAAAGTTATATTCTAAGGAAAATTTATTATGAAGAGGGAAATAGTTTTGAAAGTATATTTTTTCCTACCAGCCATATAGATTCATACTAAATTCTTTTTTTCTCCAAGATTTTATTTATTTTTTTATACAGCAGGTTCTTATTAGTTATCCATTTTAAACACATTAGTGTATATATGTCAATCCCAATCTCCCAATTCAATTTGGAGAAGATGTTGGTGAGATTTTACAATTGAAGATTGATTTATTACTTAACTGTACAGAAAAAAGATGTCCTCAGAATGGAAAAATTACAAATTGAAGATTGATTTATTACTTAACTGTACAGAAAAAAGATGTCCTCAGAATGGATAAGTATCTAGACAGGGTGAACTGATTAAATTCTTATCTTAATCATTGATAGAAAGGCCACAAATTTGACTTATTTAGCAATTTGTAACAGCCTGAATACTCTTAATAAATAAGTGTAAGGCAAAACTATTAAGGTTTTTATGGCATATAACAAACAGGCTGAAATGAAGATGATCTTTGAGATTGATTGAAGAAAGTTGAATGTGGAGTCTAAATCATTTGAAATTCTTTATTCATGTGTATGTGATGAAAATTACAACTTTGGTGGTAAAATAAGGAGCAGCATCATTACCATCTTTCCTTGTTGGAGACAAATTCCTTTGGCAAGTATTTTCCCGAAACGGTAAAATAAACTGTCCAGTGGACCAGCAGGTGTTTTAACTGAACAAATGACAAAAGCTACTTGATTTCTCAGTAAGAAAATATGCTGATCAAAATTTCCACCAATTACAAGTTGTACATGTTGGCACATTATTGGCAGTTTTCTGGTATCTCATCTAGGTGATCACTCTGACATAATAATCAAACACTGAAACAAACAAACAAACAGCCTCTCTCCTCACAAAACCACCACCACCAAAAGCTGATTCTATTTGTATCTATATGAGTGAGCCCAGACTCTTGAAATATTATGATACCCAGACAGACAAGAGCAATCTCCTGGTTGCTGAATTTGATTTATCAAGTGCCAGTTCAGTTCAATTCAGTCCAGATATTAAAAGTGACATGCTTAGTACATCAACTTCTTACCTGCAGGGCAGTAAGACAGGTGGGACATGGTTGGGTTGTTTAATGTGATTTTGAGTAATTTTAAACCTAAAATGAAGGTGAAAAAAAATAATAGAAATCAGAGTTCAAAATATGCACTCATTTTACGAGAAAACAAAACTGGTATGGCATTTCATGTTTGCAGCAGGCTTGCTTCATGATGTAATCCAGGGTCTCCTGAGGGATGTTTACTTTTATCTATTTTAAGGTTTGTGTGCATGTGTGTGCATGTACTAGCAAAGTGCTCTGGGTTAGGTATTCTGAAGTCAAAGCGGAGAAAACTAGTCTGAGGCAAGTCCACGGTCAAGGGGCAATGGACATATAAGAAGTAAGATTAGGGACTTCCCTGGCGGTCCAGTGGTTAAGACTCCACACTTCCATTGCAGGGGTTGCGGGTTCGATCCCTGGTTGGGGAACTAAGATCCCACATGCCGCAAGGTGCGGCCAAAAGATTAAAAAAAAAAAAAAAAAGAAGTAAGATTAATGGCCAAAAGAAGGGAAATAGAATAACATGCTGGGATGGAGAAGCGGCCCACAGGAGCTGACAGTGTAAGGAAAATATCCTCCCCTATTGCCCTCACCATATGCTTATTTCTTGTCCTAAGGTTGGGCTATTATTATATTGGGAGTTTGGGCCCATAGATAAGGATCACACAAAAGTAGGATCTTGATTCTCTCACAAGATGTCTAGATATTTCCAGTGCTGATTATTATGGGAAGAGGATATCTTAATTCACAGGAAGATGAAGGTGGAGCTTAGCAGGAAGGAGAGGGAACTCATTCCTGTGTTAGGCCCTTGCTCATAGGTCCTAGATTTGGGGGAGGATAGAAAAGTGTCAGGGTATTCCTCGGCTCTTGCCTCAGGGCATCCCTTGAGTTGGGAGATTTTTCTGGATTCCTAGACCCCATTCCAGTGTGTGTGTGTTGGGGGGGGGTGGTGGGGGGGTGACGGGTGGTTCCCACACCAACAAGCAATGCTCTGGACTCCAGCTGGGTGTCCCACAATTCAATCCAATTCTGCTCAAGTCTGAACTTTATCTACCTGGAGATAGCAAAAGATCCTACAGTTTAGGAGAACAGTCCTACAAGACTTCCCCCACTCCTTTCAGATGCCAAACACAGGCTATTACCTGTGTTTCTGACCAATTGGCTATAAATCAGAGGTTCCCATGTCCACCTCCTTGAATTTGATTAATTTGTTAGAGTGGCTGACAGAACTCAAAGAAACATTTTAATTACCAGTTCACTGGTAAAAGGATATAACAGGAACAGCCAATTGGAAGAGATGTACAGGGCAGGGTATGCGGAAGGGGCATGGAACACCAGGTATGACACTGTCCCCAATCTCCACGTGCTCACCAGCCCAGAAGCTCTCTAAACCCAGTCCTTTTGGGTTTTTATGGAGGCTTCATTACATAGGCATGATTGACTAAATCATTGGCCATTGGTGACTGAACTGAAGCTCAAGCCCCTTTCCCCTCCCCTGCTCAGGGTGTGGGACTGGAATTTACAACCCTCCAATGACACCCTTGGCTCCACTGGCAACCAGCCCTCATCACTGGGTGGGGTCCAAAAGTCACCTCATTAACATAACAAAAGAAACTTTACTGCTCTTGTCAGGAAATTCCAATGGTCTTAGGAGCTCTGTTCCAGAAACAGGATGAAACCATATATATACTTATTATAAATCACAGTATCACAGGAGAGAAGTAGGCTGAGGCCATCCAAGGAGCATAAGCCAGAGCCTTAGGCTCTGAGAATTGTCATATCAGGAAACATATCTAAGAAATATAACAGTATGGCCTTAGTTGTGCTATGGAGAATTGGGGGAAGGATTTATGTCCATTTTGAGGGGTTCACTCAAAAGGGGGAGAGGGGAACTTCTGAGACCATTAGGCAGTGATGACAGAGAGCCTCTCGGAAATGTTAATTTCAGGGAACCAGAGTTGGAGGTACAAAATACAGTGTCCTTTCGTATAAACCTTTTTTTGGTTTGTTTTTGTTTTTGTAGTCTTTTACTCTAAGGGATTTGAGGAGATGAGAAGCATGATAGACTGGCAGAACAACCTAAAGTGTCACAGCAGAAGTACTAGAAAGAAGCAACCAGAGAATGGAAAGTTATTTTTTGGAGGTCTTGGGAAATTATTTATTTCTTATTTGAACATTTCTTCCTCTTTTCTCAGGCAAAAACTAGTCATTTAATGTCTCTTGAGCTAGAGGGCTAATACAGTGAATGGCACATAGTGACACAAGATATATGTTGAATACATGAATGATTGAATAAATGAATGAATGAAGATGATGTAGCCTCAGTTTTTGTAGCCCACAGATGACGAAAACATATACAAACAACTATATTCCGATGAGATATGTATTGTAACAGATTAATAAAGAATGAACTACAGGAGTTAAGAACTAATAGAGTGATTTATTTTTCCTTTGAAATGAGGGAGGGGAAGATTGTGGATGGAATGAGGGTCAAGAAAGTATTCAAGGGTGGTGAGATTTTGAATGGAATTTGAGGACAAACACATTTTTTCCTGGAGGGGAATATTTGAGAAAAAGTTATAATGAGCAGGACATGACTTCTTAAAATAAATGAGTCAATATTTTGTGATCAATTTACAGTGAAAGTTTTGAGGCTCTGAGATGTAATTTTTAGATCACTTCACTTTGCCCGGTTGTGTATAGAGGACAAGAGAAAGGCCCATTTGACAGCTTTAGAATTTTCCACAGGAAGGTTAGACGATAGAAAACCACACACACTCTGCAAATCTTCACTAAAGCTTTATGTAAATCTTAGGGGATCCTGGTTGTCAGAGAAGACATCTTGCTTTTGTGTCTATGGTTTAGAAATAGGCAGGGATAGATGGTTGGGACTAGGGAAATAAAAACAAGTGGTCTACTATAAAATTAGAGCGAGTTATAGCTTTCTTATATAGCAGAGACTGTAAAATGGGATTAGGACATGTCTAATGAAATAGAGGCAGAACCAGGAGGAATTAATTTGCCTAAGAACTTTTGGTCCTACAGAGAAGAGATGGTATTTGTTTGGGACATTTGGGGAAAAACTGGAGATGGGAGGATAGCTTAAGGTGTGTATCTTAAATTCTTTTCCTTGTTGGGCCCCATTGATCCATTCTTGAGCATTTTGGAGATTTGGGGTGATAGAAACCAAATAAGCTGTAGTTTTGAAAGACTCATACACATAGAGAGGACAATGAAAGCAGATTTGGTTCTCTGTTGAGCTGGAGAGATATCAATTTCCCCTACTTCATGGGGAAAGGTAGCAAAACTTTGCTGCCTTGAGGACTGAAGAGAGAGCACCCAGCCTTGGCACCTGGTGAGGGCAGCTTTGGAAGCCCTAGCATCCCTGGAATAAATATAGGGCTTCTCACAGAGGACAGTGTTTGCAGCAAGAGGGAGAGAGGTTTTGTGAGCTTCAGAAAAGTGAAAGACAGTGAAAGTCCAAGAGGGGACCTTAAAATCCTATGACACCACTAGGACCCTTAGAAATAACTGAGTGTATCTGAGGTTAGGGAAAGGGTCATGAAGGGCTTTCAGTTAATGTGATTCAATTTTCTTTCCCAGATTGATGAGGTCTGGGAAAGGTCAGATGTTTCAGAAAAATCAATAGAGAACAAGCACTCCCAGACTTTATTTTGAGCAGGTGCATAAGTGCATACTGAGACTTGATAATCAAGTCATCAGAACAAAGAAGTAGATCAAATTGTATGGGGTTTTGGAATATCAGCGGACTCAAGAAAGAGAATCTAGATGTGACCAGAACAGACACTAGCTCATTATCTTTCAGGGATTAAGGGTTCTCTTATTCTTCAGTGAGGTGAAACAGAAGAGGCAAATCATTACACATGGTCTAACCTGAAAGGCCAAGTAGTTATAACCAATAAACTTATTGTTCTCATTACAGAATGAAAGTTCAGTCACTCTCAATGGATCCATCTGCTATTTTTCTGAAGATTTTTGGTGAAGATCTTTCAGGTATTCTTGTATTGAGAGAGCTTGACAGAATGGATTCAGATTTTTAGGTTAAAATAATGGTGTCCAGAGAGAATAAAACCAGGTAATAAACACCATGTATAGAACTTTGTCACTGTGAGGCTTATTTCTCTCTGGGTATGCCACTGTTAGTTTGAATGACTGCTTATTATTTCATCCATCACATGTATATAGTATAAATCATCAAGCCATTCATTTATGTAGGGAATATAAATCTTATTCAATAAACTCAGATGAGTAAGAAATGCCACATCTCTATTTGCTTTAAATAAAGTTAAAGGGGGCTTCCCTGGTGGCAGTGGTTAAGAATCCACCTGCCAATGCAGGAGACATGGGTTCAAGCCCTGGGCTGGGAAGATCTCACATGCCACGGAGCAACTAAGCCTGTGCACCACAACTACTTAGCCTGCGCTCTAAAGCCCGTGAGCCACAACTACTGAAGTCTGTGCGCCTAGAGCCCGTGCTCTGCAACAAGAGAAGCCACCGCAATGAGAAGCCTGTGCACCATAACGAAGAGCAGCCCCCGCGCGCAGCAACAAAGACCCAACTCAACCAAAAAAAAAAAAAAGTCTCTGGGCTTATGTTCCATAGAGTTATTGAACACTCTAACTTAGTCATTATTGGGGCTCCCTTTCCAATGACCCAAGGTCAGCTAAAGGTTCCAAGAGTCTAACATTAACACTCAAATGTCAGGAAGGTCCACTGAGTACTGCAGAGATGCCTATTGTTCAAGCCTGCCTGGATCCTCGAAGTCTGCAGCTCTGCTACTTCTGCCAAATAGATCACAGGCACCTTGGTCTAGGTTGGGAGTCATCTAGATGTACGCTTTGCATCCATCCTCTCAAAGACTCTGCTCCCTCCCCAGAGGGCTTGCAGATAGTGGAGCCAGGATCCCTGATACACACAAGACCTGCCAGTTTCTACCCTTCTCCTAGCCTGGGGTTCTCTTCATTCTCCTTGGATGCCTCCATGTGTCTACCTCTCTCAGCTCCCAGTACAAGCTCTGCAGCAGCTCAGGGTTTTGATGAACACATGTTCAATAGGAGACTATCTCCAGCAGTGTTGGTTGCTTGCCGTTACGAACCTTCCCCTGACATGAGGAAGCTTTATGCTACTTGCTTAGAATAGGATATATTCAGAAACAGCAATAGCAAATTACTACCTCAGAGGGTATCCCTGCATTATTTATTCAATAGTGATCTACCCCTAACTATGTGACAGACTCTGGGCTAGGCACTGAGAACATAATAGCGCTCATGACAGAGCCTTATCACCATCTTCAAGGATGTTGTCATAGTGGACAACATGAACAAGTCAACAGCCAAAGACAACACAGCTGATAAATTTGGGAGAGTCACCTTATGGAGAGTTGGGAGGTGCAGAAATCATTCTTGGAGGATGTTTCATTTAAGTTGAAAATGGAAAAGAGCGAGCATTAGCTGGTCAAATGAGGTTGTGAGTCAGAATGAACAACATGTGTAAACATCGGGGTTAAGAGAGACACCAGTGGACTTCCCTGGTGGTGCAGTGTTTAAGAATCCACCTGCCAATGCAGGGGACAAGGGTTTGATCCCTGGCCCGGGAAGATCCCACATGCCACGGAGCAGCTAAGCCTGTGCTCCACAACTACAGAGCCTGCGCTCTGGAGCCCACGAACCACAACTACTGACCCCATGTGCCACAACTACTGAAGCCTGCGGGCCTAGAGCCCGTGCTCTGCAACAAGAGAATCCACCACAATTAGAAGCGCGCGCACCGCAAAGAAGAGTAGACCCTGCTCACCGCAACTAGAGAAAGTCCATGCACAGCAACGAAGACCCAACGCAGCCTAAATAAATAAATAAATAAATGTTCCTTTAAAAAAAAAAAAGAGAGATACCAGCATGTTTTAAGAACTGAAAGACCAACCGGCCTTGGATGCTGGGGTTCAAGGTGGGGTGTGGAGAGAAATGAAGCTAGAGGATTAAAGAGAGCTCTGATTGGTGAGGAGCTTGTAATGCATGCTAAGCTTCTTAGAGTTAAGGGGGTTGGCTCACTTAACACCCATCCCAAGCTCATTTTTTCTTGCCTTATTTTTCTATTATGACTAGAAAATTAAAATACAGGGAGCTAATAATATGTTTTAATTGTGAGGGTTGATGTTTTTGTTTTAGAATGATTGTTTCAGCTCCTTTGTGAAGACTGCTTTGGAGGGGGATGAGAATAGCTGTGAGGACAATAAGAGGGTTGTTGGAAATCCAGGTGGGAGGTGATGGCAGCTGGTGCAGGTCTAAGGCAGTCACGTTGGAGAGACCCAGGTAGGTCTGAGTAGTGCTTAAGGGGGAATGTTAACTGGAGGTTAGAAACACAAAGCAATTGAGAGGTTTCTGGCTTGAATCAGTGAGCAGAATGAAAATTTGGTCTCTTTCTAAGTGTTTACCTCTCTAAATAACACTGGTGTTAAGAAAAACTTTTACATATTTTGAATAATTTCCTTAAACTGGTAGAAAGAATGAATTTTTCCCAAGTTTTCAAGCATGACTATAGAGATTTGAAGCCGCAGGAATGCCTGAAATCTCTAATAAATTGCTCATCATTTTCCCAACTTGGGAATGACCCTGTTCCCTTTGCCCCAGAACAAAGCCTTCAGAGGTAGTTTTGGAAAATGTTT
Organism: Physeter macrocephalus; assembly: GCF_002837175.3. Classification (NCBI taxonomy): domain Eukaryota; kingdom Metazoa; phylum Chordata; class Mammalia; order Artiodactyla; family Physeteridae; genus Physeter; species Physeter macrocephalus. Next base: position 69,529,267 of record NC_041217.1, read on the forward strand.
CACACATTAGCTAATATCTGGAGTTGAGGTTGTCTAAGACACCTAGGTCCTCAGAACTCAGCCACTAACATCCTCACCGTCCAGAACAACAACAGGAAGAGTGAAGCTGGCAAAGCTCTCAGTTTCCTAGTCCTCATCAGCCCCCTGGGCCGCTGCCCAGAAGTCTGTTTGCAGCCCCAGCCTATGCCTGAGCTCTGGTCTACTGGGCTGTGACTTTGAAAAGCTTTGTGTGGGCTCAGGAGAGGGTGAATGGAGCTGAGAATACACAGAATTGTGGAGAAGAGGCAGAGTAAATCTCTAGTTTCCAATATTTTCCTTGATAAATATAATAATAATATATATAATATAATTCAACTTTTTTTTTGATAACTCAATTTCTTATTTCTTCCTTTTTTTACTTCCACAGACATAGGCACAAAAGGCTTTTGTGTTTTCCAGAGAGAAAGAGAGGGAGAGAGAAAGAGGAAGAGAGAGAGAGAGAGAGAGAGAGAGAGAGAGAGAAATCCTACGTAACCAGATAAGCACAGATAAAGAAACCAATGGTCTTCATCAGTTAATCCAGGTCTACACTGCCTGCCTGGGGGTGCAGCCTCTTTTTGTGATGCCTGGGCCCAAGCTAATAAGACTCCCTCATAAGGGAAAGACTGATGCCTATGGCACTCATTGAGTGGGGTGGCAGCACTCTTCTGGGTCTCCAGGCCATTCTTGCTTTGCTGCACATCTGGGAGTTGAGAGTACCTTCTGGAATTGTTGAGCTCTGGGTGGATGGGAAGCCCATGGTGAGGAGGAGTCTGGAGAAGGGGCACTTTATGGGGACAGAGGTAAGCATCATTCTGGGGCAGAAACAGATCTCTTTTTTGGGGGAAGAGTGGTCTTTGATAAGAATCAGTCCTTGGTGGGAGACACTGGAGATGTGAACATGTGGGAGTTTGTGTTGTCATCAGAAGAGATTAACAGTGTCTATCATGGTGGACCTTCAGTCCTGATGTCCTGGGTTGGGGGGGCGTGGAAATGTATGGGGTTCATGGCGGAGTGTTCACCAAGCCCCAGCTGCCGTCCTGGGGCTGTGACCCCGTCTGACAGCAGCAGTCCTGAGCATGCCCACTGGAGATGACACCGCACCAGCACCGTGTCTCAGACTCAGGAATTTTTGCCTTTATACCCTGGAGTGCTGCAGAGTGGACACTGGACTTCCCCTCTCTGCTCTTCATCAACATCAATGAATGAACATTTCTTCTTAAGTGAAAGGCAATCTATATGTTGTGCTTTTCTCAGAAGGAATCAAAATTATGGAATTTATGTTTTACATTGAAAAGAACTTTAGACATAATCCAGCATCCTTATTGTATTGGTTTTCTATCAATTCTGTAACAAATTATCACAAATCTATTGGCTTAACACAGCACCAACACAAATTTAATATCTTACAGCTCTGGAGGTCAGAAGTCTAAAATGGGTGTGTCCACAGGGCTGTGTTCTTTCTAGCGATTCTAGGGGTGAGTTGATTTCCTTGCCTTTTCTAGCACCTAGAGGCTGCCTACAGTCCTTGTCTTGTGGCTCCTCCTTCCATCTCCGAAGGCAATGGCATAGCATTTTCTCTTCTCTCTGACCTCCTGCCTTCCTCTTAGAAGGACCCTTGTCATTATATCGAGCCCACCTGGATACCAGCATAATCTATCCATCTCAACATCCTTATCTGTAAAGGTAACATATTCAGAGGTTTCAGGGATTAGGACATACATAGGCTATTCAGCCTATCACATTCATTTACAGAAGATACAACGGAGACCCTAAAGAAGAGGAATTAAAGAAAACTCACAGGGCTCGTCTGGATTGCTGCTAGTCCATGTATTTTTTTTTTTTTTTTTGCGGTACGCGGGCGTCTCACTGTTGTGGCCTCTCCTATTGCGGAGCACAGGCTCCAGACGCGGAGGCTCAGCGGCCATGGCTCACGGGCCCAGCCGCTCCGCGGCACGTGGGATCTTCCCGGACCAGAGCACGAACCCGCGTCCCCTGCATCGGCAGGCGGACTCTCAACCACTGCGCCACCAGGGAAGCCCCCATGTGGTATTTTTGTGTGAATGGGGGATTAACTCTATGCTGGGTGAACGGCTTGGTGAGTGGAGTGTGGGGAGATAACGGACCCCGCTCACTCCCTCAGCTAGACACCCATGTGCAGTGAACAGCCTGCACACCATACACAGTGGCCCTGGGGCTGGTGAGTTTCTATAGTGGAAACAGAACGCTGGTCTTACAATATCCTACTCCAATTCCCCTCTGCTCTTCACCCTTTCCTAGCTGTCACTCTCTGATCTCAAAAAAACTGGCTTAGGGAATTTAGTACTGTACGATGTACTGTATTCCTACAGTGGTCAGTCCATACTGCCTTTCAACCCTGCCTCTGAGTGAGACAGGCTGGGACCTGGGACGTGGGACCCTTTGCTGCAGTGCTTGTACCTGGACAAACATCTCCTAGAGCAACGAAATACAAAGAAACTATAAGGGACTAAAAATAACTGCGTGCATGTGCGGTCGGGGCAAATTATGAACAAGATACAAAAACGCAACTGCCACTTCTGAGGAGCCAGGAGCAAAAGCAGGGTACTGTGCATGCACATAGCCCCCTGCACACAGCACCACCAAGGGGGTGGGCAGACCTCCTAAGCCACGCCTCTGGCCCAACCCCTAGACCCACCCCTACCCTCACCCCGTATAAGGAACCAGCTCACCCCCTACTCAGGGAGCAAGCAAGGGAACCTGTTACTTGTATTTGCTCCCTCGTGCTACAGCACAAGTCCCAATAAAGCCTTGCCGGAATTCCCTGTCTGTCCTCTGATCAATTTCTATTGAGTAAGCAGGCCAAGAACCCTGGTCGGTAACATGAGTACTGTCCATTCAGCTTATATATGCCAGACTTATTATTTATCAATAATATTTCAATAATCCTCTTCCTGTTCCAATTCACAGTGTCCATAAACACGTACATCCAAGTCAGTGCTCCTATCTTTCATATGTGGACTGCTTGCATCTTGTTTTATAGCACTGAGAGTTTTAACCTCACCTAAAAGGGCAAGCCATTTTGGCTCCGAGTTTTTTAAATCCTCTGTGGCAATGTTACCTTTCTAAACCATTATTACAAACGGGCTTTAATCAGCCTTGACTGAAATGAGAATTCCCCTAAACCAGCACTGTCCAGTAGAACTTTCTGCAATGATGGGAATATTCTAATTTGTGCTGTTCAATATGGTAGCGACTAGACATATGTCGTTACTGAGTCCCTGAAATGTGGCTAGTGTGACTGAGGAATTGCATTCTACATTTTATTTAATTTTACTTGATTTAAATTTAAATAGCCACATGTGGCTTGTGGCTACTGTATTAGACAGCACTGATCTAGACTCTTTCCTTGAGTTAAAGGGAAAAAAGTGTAGGGTGTAGGAAAGGATATTATTAATCATAAAAGTTTAGAATTAGGACAACAAAGGAAGTTGAGGTCTCCACTTGAATAAAAAGAGAAGAAAACCTGGGAAGGTTTAAAGATTGTCTTCCAGCAAGCCAGGGACCTAATTTTCTCTTGTTTCTACCAGAGGGCAAATAAGCTGTTATCAAATAGTTTAATGTATTCCGGGGCAAATGTTTAGAAGTGTCTGTTTATGTTTTTATTCCTTCTTTTGTGTTCAATATTTTTCTTAGAACTTATTTTCTCCTTTATCTTTTTCTCTTTCTTCTGAATAGAGGTGAGTTTATCCATACTTGCTATTTAGTTAAAAGAAAAAAAGTAAGCCCAGAACATCTTTTATTTTTTTTTCAGAACATCTTTTGATTCTGTTCCTGTGCAGCAATAGAAAGGCTTCAGTAGTATTCTTTCTCTTGGGATGTTGAGTTCAGTGGACTAAAGGCACTTCAGGAGCACCAGCTTATAGTGGCATTTTATTTATTGTCAGTTCAAAATTGTGCCCAGCATGGTATAGAGGCCTTATGCTTGAAGAAAGAGAAAATACAGCATTGGGAGAATGTTTGGGATTAGGATTCGGGTCTAGGGTGTTCATCAATAATAAGCCTGTAGGGCTTCCCTGGTGGCACAGTTGTTAAGAATCCGCCTGCCATTGCAGGGGACACGGGTTCTAGCCCTGGTCTGGGAAGACCCCACATGCCACGGAGAAACTAAGCTCGTGCACCACAACTACTGAGCCTGCGCTCTGGAGCCCGCGAGCCACAACTACTGAGCCCACATGCTTCAACTACTGAAGCCCGCGCCCCTAGAGCCCATGCTCCATAACAAGAGAAGACACTGCAATGAGAAGCCTGCGCACCAAAATGAAGAGTAGCCCCGCTTGCCGCAAGTGGAGAAAGCCCGCGCGCGGTAACAAAGACCAAACGCAGCCAAAAATAAATAAATAAAAATAAATTTATTAAAACAAAATAATAAGCCTGTATTTTCTCTGACAGAAAGTTAAATGTGGCTTTTGCTGAGAGGTAAAGAGTGTGTGCTGTGGCCTCACTTGAAAGGATGAGGGAGGTCAATGTCTGGAGGAGGTCCTAGGACTGAGGAAGGGGACCCAGGATGAGTCAACCAAAGAGAGACCTTGTAGGAGATAGAAAAACACTAGAAGCAGCCACTCTCCTAGTTTTTGCAGGAGGGAGTATAGAATTATACACATTTGCTGTCAAGGGCAGAATGACCTTCCGTCAGTAGCACCCAGTAGGAGCTGAACTAGGGTCAAGCTGTAGGAAGCAACAGAAGAGTGAGAGAAAGAAAAGAGAATGGCAATAAAGAACAAAAAAGGAAGAATGATGATGGTGAATGTTAGTGTGGAAGATGCCTAGTGCCATTTCAGCTCTATCCACTATGAAAAACACAAGGGCACTTAAAGGAGGGCGAGAGAAAGGAAGCAGTTCCTAGACGCATCAGTACAAGACATGAGGGGATACTGACAATGAGTTGCTTTCTCTGACATTTGTAGTACAGAGGAGATAAGCAGCTGCCTACAGGAGATGATTGTGGTGAGAATCCCCACTGTAAATGTGTCCTGCACACCCAATACAAAAAAGGCTCTGTAAGTTACAGATGAGTAAAAGGATATGATGTGTCTACAAGGAAATACTAAGAATGAGAGCAATGCAAACTGGAATGCGTTTTGAATTTTTCAGGAAATCCTTCACTCTTTTATCCACTTACCCACAGTATAGCACCTCCTTTGAGATCCAATAATCTAGAGCGACCTTCTCACTTTGCAGAAGAGCTTACCAAGGTTAAGGCAGGAGGATGGCTTTTCTAAAAGTCATATGGTGAGTCAGATTCAGAAGTGGGGTCTAAATCCAGGTCTCATATCTTATTCAGTTTTTTTTTTCCCTATCTTAACCCACTAACATTTTGGGAATTGAAGGAACAGCGTTATTTGTGAGTTGCTAGGAAATTCAGTAGAGTTTTCAAATGCTCCATTCTTTTTACTGAGATCCTTGAAGAAAATGGTTGTTTGAAAGATTATTAGTTCAGTTTAAATGATCTCATAAGATATTTACTGGTCCTGTTCACATTTCCCCCATCTATATGAAACCCTAATGTCCAAAACCTCACAAATATGTGAAGTAACACTACCTTCAAAATTTAATGGATATATATGCATTTTTTCCAACTAATATATGCTCACAATTAAAACATGAAATAGTTTTAAAGAAAATAGCTTTAAAGATGAAGAGTTTTAAAGAAAAGCAACAGTCTCTTGCCTCACCATTCTACCCCCAGTCTCACTCCACATAGGCAATCACTTTGAACTTTTCCAATCATTTATGTTTTTATGGAGGTAGCCTCCATTCCTCTAAAAGTCTTACGCTGCTATTTCTTATTTTGTCAATTTTAGACATTATCTATAGACCTTTTTTTAAAAAAATTTTATTATCTATTTTTTTAAACATCTTTATTTGGAGTATAATAATTTACAATGGTGTGTTAGTTTCTGCTTTACAACAAAGTGAATCAGTTATACATATCCATATATCCCCATATCTCTTCCCTCTTGAGTCTCCCTCCCTGGCACCCTCCCTATCCCACCCCTCTAGGTGGTCACAAAGCACCGAGCTGATCTCCCCATGCTATGTGGCTGCTTCCCACTAGCTATCTATTTTACATTTGGTAGAGTATATATGTCCTTGCCACTCTCTCACTTTGTCCCAGCTTACCCTTCCCTCTCCCTGTGTCCTCAAGTCCAT
>NC_041217.1:69535854-69537231 GCF_002837175.3 Physeter macrocephalus
TCTGACCGGTGTGAGATGATATCTCATTGTAGGTTTTTTTTTGTTTTTTTGTTTTTTTTTTGTGGTACGCGGGCCTCTCACTGTTGTGGCCTCTTCCGTTGTGGAGCACAGGCTCAACGGCCATGGCTCACGGGCCCAGCCGCTCCGCAGCATGTGGGATCTTCCCGGACCGGGGCACGAACCTGTGTCCCCTGCATTGGCAGGCGGACTCTCAACCACTGCGCCACCAGGGAAGCCCTCGTTGTAGTTTTGATTTGCATTTCTCTAATGATTAATGATGTCGAGCATTCTTTCACGTGTTTGTTGGCAATCTGTATATCTTCTTTGGAGAAATGTCTATTTAGGTCTTCTGCCCATTTTTGGATTGGGTTGTTTGTTGTTTTGATATTGAGCTGCATGAGCTGCTGGTAAATTCGGGAGATTAATCCTTTGTCAGTTGCTTCATTTGCAAATATTTTCTCCCATTCTGAGAGTTGTCTTTTCTTCTTGTTTATGGTTTCCTTTGCTGTGTAAAAGTTTTTAAGCTTCATTAGGTCCCATTGGTTTACTTTTTGTTTTTACTTCCAGTTCTCTAGGAGGTGGGTCAAAAAGGATCTTGCTGTGATTTATGTCATAGTGTTCTGCCTATGTTTTTCCCTAAGAGTTTGACAGTGTCTGGCCTTACATTTAGATCTTTATTCCATTTTGAGTTTATTTTTGTGAATGGTGTTAGGGAGTGTTCTAATTTCATTCTTTTCCACTTTTGAAGAGGCTGTCTTTTCTCCATTGTATATTCTTGCCTCCTTTATCAAAGATAAGGTGACCATATATGCGTGGGTTTATCTCTGGGCTTTCTATCCTGTTCCACTGATCTATATTTCTGTTTTTGTGCCAGTATCATACTGTCTAGATTACTGCAGATTTGCAGTATACTCTGAAGTCCGGGAGCCTGATTCCTCCAGCTCTGTTTTTCTTTCTCAAGATTGCTTTGGCTATTCGGGGTCTTTTGTGTTTCCATACAAATTGTGAAATGTTTTGTTCTAGTTCTGTGAAAAATGCCAGTAGTAGTGTGATAGGGATTGCATTGAATCTGTAGATTTCTCTGGGTAGTATAGTCATTTTCACAATGTTGATTCTTCCAATCCAAGATCATGGTATATCTCTCCATCTATTTGTATCATCTTTAATTTCTTTCATCAGTGTCTTATAACTATCTGCATACAGGTCTTTAGTCTCCTTAGGTAGGTTTATTCCTAGGTATTTTATTCTTCTTGTTGCAATGGTAAATGGGAGTGTTTTCTTAATTTCACTTTCAGATATTTCAACATTAGTGTATAGGAATGCAAGAGATTTCTGTGCATTAATTTTGTATCCTGCTACTTTAACAAATTCATTGAT
>NC_041217.1:69537870-69548774 GCF_002837175.3 Physeter macrocephalus
CCTTATGTATTGAGGTGCTCCTATGTTGGGTGCATTAATATTTACAATTGTTATATCTTCTTCTTGGATTGATCCTTTGATCATTATGTAGTGTTCTTCTTTGTCTCTTGTAATAGTGTTTGTTTTAAAGTCTATTTTGTCTGACATGAGAATTGCTACTCCAGCTTTCTTTTGATTTCCATTGGCATGGAATATCTTCCTCCATCCCCTCACTTTCAGTCTGTATGTGTCCCTAGGTCTGAAGTGGGTCTCTTGTAGACAGCATTTTTACAAGTCTTTTTTTGTCTCTATTCAGCCAGTCTATATCTTTTGGTTGGAGCATTTAATCCATTTACATTTAAGGTAGTTATCAATATGTATGTTCCTATTACCATTTTTGTAATTGTTTTGGGTTTGTTATTGTAGGTCTTTTCCTTCTCTTGTGTTTCCTGCCTAGACAAGTTCCTTTAGTGTTTGTTGTAAAGCTGGTTTGGCGGTGCTGAATTCTCTTAGCTTTTGCTTGTCTGTAAAGGTTATAATTTCTCCATCAAATCTGAATGAGATCCTTGCTGGGTAGAGTAATCTTGGTTGCAGGTTTTTCCTTTTCATCACTTTAAATGTCCTGCCACTCCCTTCTGGCTTGCAGATTTTCTGGTGAAAGATCAGCTGTTAACCTTATGGGGATGCCCTTGGATGTTATTTGTTGTTTTTCCCTTGCTGCTTTTAATATTTTTTCTTTGTATTTAATTTGTGATAGTTTGATTAATATGTGTCTTGGCGTGTTTCTCCTTGGATTTATCCTGTACGGGACTCTCTGTGCTTCCTGGACTTGATTAACTATTTCCTTTCCCATATTAGGGAAGTTTTCAACTATAATCTCTTCAAGTATTTTCTCAGTCCCTTTCTTTTTCTCTTCTTCTTCTGGGACCCCTAAAATCGAATGTTGGTGTATTTAATGTTGTCCCAGAGGTATAGACCTCCTTTTATGCTAGAAGTGGTGTCAGCGCATATTCACCACTTCCCTCAAGTGAAGGTACATCACCATTTTAGTTAGTCCGTTGGCTACTCTGTAACACTTGCTTTAGAAATTCTATTTGGCATAGACACTCTTATACCTAGTTATCTCTTTACTCCTCACTTTACATTTTACTGGATGAGAAAATTAATATCCCTACACTTTCTTTTACTTTTCTCCTCCCCTTTTCACTTCCCTCTATCGTCTACGTTTTTAGGTTACTAAATTTTAATAGTACTTCTAATCTATTAACATAATAAAAGTTATGAGTTTTGTCTACAGATTGATTCCAAAAGCTGAAAGTCAGGAGTGTTTATATGATTATGATTTTGTGAATATTGTTCATTGCAGAGCCAAATTATATGCTATGATTATATTTCCCTTCTAGCCTTTTTTTTTTGAATTTCTAATTGCCTTTTTTCTTTGAATTTCTAATTGCCTTTTTTCTTATATTGTCTGTCTTTGCAGCAGTAATGATACTGTCAAACCAAAGGTATCTTTTTATCATTACCACCCCATGCTGATCTATTGACACCTCTTTTTTTGGAGCCAACTATCTTTTTTTTCTAATCTGGGCTGATTACTCTCTAGGTTGGCTGAGGAGATGTCATTTCACGTCTTCCTACTCTTGTTACTCTCCTAGGCTGGAGTCCCAGTTTTTTGATTGCATATCTTTTTTTTTTTTTTTTTTTTTGGTTTATGTCTTAAAGTTGTTGGAGCATGTCTTAAGGTAATTTCCCAAGAAAGAGTATGATACGAGGGAGATAAATGCTCTGGGTCTCTACATGTCTGAAAAAAAAAGTCGTTATTGTTTTCTCATACTGAATTGATAGATTGACTATCAAATTCTAAATTGAAAATATTTTATGCTTTATTACTTTGGAGGGTTTAAGTTTTAAAATACATGTTGATTTGCCAAGTTTGATGTCAATTTGCTTCTCATTATTGAGCAAACTTTTTTTTACTTTCAGGAAATTTTAGGATAGTCTCTTGACACTTGGTGTTCTAAAATTTCAAGAATGTGGGACTGGATGTGGGTATTTTTCTATTCATTTATTGTATTGCACAATTAGTGCACCATTTTAGTCTGGAAAGTTGTTTACCTAATTCTGGGAATTTCTTACATTATTTCTTTAATAATTACCCACTCTGCATTTTCCCTTTCTAGAATTCACATTGGCTGGATATTGGAACTTCTGGGTTGATGTTTTTATGACTTTGTTTTCTGTCTCCTTGTGTTTAGATTCTATTTTCAGAGAGTTTCTTTATTTTATATTCAAATTTTTTGTTAATATTTTTAAATTTGGCAATTATGTATTTTTATTTCTAAGTGCTTTTTTTCGGGGTTCTCTGATTGCTCCTTTTCCATAACACCCCTGTTGGAGGAGGTCATCGAGAGGATGTGACCACTATTTGATCCAGTAGCTGGCCCCGGGCAATTGGAGGCTTCTTACCCCTCCCTTGTCCTTGGAATGTAAATACCTTCAGCCCTCCGTTCCCATACTAGGAGTCGTTTTCAGGGATGCCGCCTGGAGAGAGCAATGTGTTGCTGAGAGAGAGCATTTGGACTACATATGCAAATGAACCCTGTTAAGGCCTCTATATAAACTTTCAAGATTCTGGTGGGCAGGTGTGGAGATGTACTCATCTTGTGGACACCCAAGACAAGCCTCTATGTATGTTCTCTTGCTTATTAAATCTGCCACCTACCATCCTGGAGTGGTCTGCCTCTTTCTTCAGTCTCTCCTTGCCCTCTGCATTCAGGGGTCAGATTTGGATTTCACCTGGGGAACTCCGGGGGTTGGGAACCAATGCCCTCCTTCTCATTCTATGAGATTATAATGTCTGAGAATATTTGAGTTTCCTTTTTAAGCCCTCTTCTACTCCCTAAATAATCTGTGCTGCCTCCAGTGTTACTTTTCTCCTTCGTTATCTCAATCTTTATTTTCATGCTGCATTCTTTTCCAAGTACATAATAATACTTTTTATGCATCATAGTTAAAATTAAGACTACAGAAAAAGTCGTGTGTGTGTGTGTGTGTGTGTGTGTGTGTGTTCACTGGTGGACTTTCCTTTTTCGGTCGAGTGAGTGGGGAGCCAGTCATTAGCCTGGGGATCCTTAAGTAGGATCCTAAAGGGCTTCCAGACCTTTGGGACCCCAGGGCCATGACTAGCTCCCTTTGTTCTATTTTGGTCAGTTTCTTTTATAAAAGTGCCCATTGTTTATGTATTGATTTTTGGCCAAATACTTATCTGCCAACTATTCTGGTCAAACCATATGGAAGGGATAGTTGGGGGTGATCTTGTTAACAGTTTTCAGGCTTTAGTTCCCACTGCCTGTGGTTCTCAGAGTCTTGAAGTCAGGCTGTCGTTTTTCTAGACTCTCCTGGGTAGACTCTCCTATGCTCTGTAGCTCCCTTCTCCTTCCTCATATATTCCAGGTTTCTTTTGCCCAGATTCAGAACCTCTCATTTGCTTTTTCCTTTTCCAGAAATGTTTAGAAATATTTCACTTGCTAATAGCTTCCCTCCTGTTCTCTTCGTTGTTGTGAATTTATGTCATTTTTGTTCTTTTAACATCTTTTAATGTGGCCTTGGGAGAGAGAGAGTAAACATTTTTGCACAGTTTGCAATTTTGAACCATAAAATCCTCTGTATTTCTCCCCCCCACCATTTGATAGTCTAATGATTTTTTTGCATTACCTTTTTCTTTAATATATGTAATACATGTATATATTATAAAATTTAAGAGGTGCAAAAGGGTATATAGCAAATTTAAGCATCTCTCTCATCCCTCTTCCTTAGGTATCCAGTTTCTTGTGTGTCCTTCCAGAAGTATTCTGCACAAACATGTATACTTTTTAACTTAAAAAATGCAAGCAGAAGCATAAAAACACACTGTTTCACACTTTTCTTTTTGCACTTACCATTATCTTGGAGATCATTCCATACTGGTACAGCAAAGAGCTTTTTAAAATTTATTTTTAATCCTCGCTTGTGCTAGAAACCATCCAGATTCCAGCTAGCCTGGCCTGGGTTTCATATCAAGGCCCTGCAAGTGATATCAAGGCAAACATTTGACAATATATTTCTTGCCTGAAATGTGAACTCATTATTTCCAGTGAGCTACTGAAAACACATTTTTAAAGAGAAAGTACTGATTATGTCCAAAACAAGAGGTTATTAACTGGAAATCTCCCTAGAATACTTTCATCTCACCTTGGCAAGAAAGATAGGCTCCTTTGTGCTTTGTTACCTTTATATCACACAATTCTTGATCAGTTAGGTATCCTGAGTTGTGCAGGTGAGTGACAGAGGAAAGGAGAAAAATGTGTATTCGGCTGCCAACATTTACTTTAAATCTTTATCACTGTATCTAAATGGTATAAAAAACATAAATTCCAGATATAAGCTGTTGTTAGGAAGGCATCAACAAAGAACCTCCTCTGTGCTAACCAGAACAATTGAAAGAAAAATGACTGTTGAGTACCTATCTTATCAGTTTCAGAATCAATTATATTGATACTGTCAAACTGGAACAACGAAATAAACTGGCAATACGTAAAGTAAAAAATTTTTTAAAAAAATTTCTGCCAAGTGTTTCACTAATGAATACATTGTAATTTATTTAACATTCCCTTATTGATCAACTTTTAGCTTCCCCTCCAATCTTTTGCTTTCATGAACAAAGCTACAATAAACTTCCTTTTATACACAGTATTCACACACAAATGAGTAAATTTGTGATAAATTCCTAGATGTGAAATTAATGGTAAATTGCCAGCTTCCTGTGTGTATGTGTGTGTGTATATGTGTATGCATCAGTTAACGCCAATAACGTATGAGACTGCCTATGTCTCCACAACTTTGGCTACTGTACCAGTTAAGATCCAATCATATGCCATACCAATTACTGAAACAGAGTTTCATGTGAAGAACTGTTACCTCCGTACAAAATTGTTAAGAAGAGAATACTGAGGTACCAGGGAGGTAGCAATTGCAAAAAGCAGTCGCCATTTCTAAGGCTGGAGGAGCAAATGAAGAGGCTGAAATAAAACTTAGAAGCTTAGAGGAGGGAAACTTACAGTATTGAAATACAGGCCTCTTTGGAGGAGGATTTTATTCCGTTGGTCCTGTGAGCTTGGAGGAGGGACCCTGTGGACCCGGACCAGACTTCGAGGAGGGAGCACTAATTGGTTAGTGATGGTTCACCGAAAGGGGAAAGGTCAGGCTGACTCTTCAAGTAATGGAAAAAACCGCAAACCGGACTCAGCTGCTGCAATGGTTAAGCACTGACTCCACAGGTGAAAAGAGTTGCTGGGGTAACATGGGCCAGAGCAGGAAGTTGAGAGGGAGAAGCACATCCTTTCTTCCTTTTTCAGCCTCCTTCCTCCCCTCCAGTACCTCCTATTGGTAGAACCCAGGCGGGCGCCAGATGGCAAAGCGGTGACGCGGTGAACAGCCACAGCTCCAGCATGCCAGAGCTTGGAAGGATGGGCCTGGAGTCGGATTACAGCTGCTCCAAGACCAGCAGAGCACTCCGGTGAGTTCTCAAACTTTTTGCCCATTGCCAATGTGACCAGTGAAAACTCAGAGCTTGTAGTTTTTATTAGCGTTCTCCTTACTGAGACTGAGGTCGAATACCTCTTAATTTTTAGAATTGTTTGATTTTTTTCCTTTCTGTGAATTGTCTTTTGATATCCTTTGTTCACGCTTGTTTTCTTTGGTTGTCGTTTTTGTTTCTTACACAAGAAAGAAATTAGGCTTTTGAATATAATGTGTTGGAAATACTTCTCCAGGTTTGTCATTTATCTTTTGCTATAATAGTGACTTTTCCATGTATGTATTATTTTTAGAGTTGAGTTTATCAATATTTTCTTTTGTGACTTCAGGGGTTGTCTTCACCTGTAGAAAGACCTTTCCAACTTTGAGATGATAAAAATGTTCTTCCATTTTTTTCCTAGTGCTTTTATGGTTTTGGTTTTAAAATTTAAATATTTGCTCAATTTGGAATCTTTCCTATTATATAATATAAAGTATTAAGCCAAATGTTTCTTCTTTTCTGCTTTACTGCCCAGATGTCCCAACACCATTCATTGAATAATCCATATTTTCTCCACCAATTTGAAAATTGGCCTTTATTATAATTCCTGTATGGTTTAAAAAAATTTTTTTTGGCTTGTTTCTGGACTTCCTAATCTGTTTCACTGATCTGTCTATATGATATGTCTACTAGCACCACACTGTTTTAATTACTCTAGCTTTTATAATATGGTTAAATATCTCCTAAAGTATTTCTTCCTCATTCCCTTTTTATAATCTTGATTATTCTTGAGTCTGTGTTCTCCTATAGGAACATTATGGTCAGCTTGCCTAATTTGAAACCCTATTGGTAATTTCATTGGGATTGTATAAAAACATAGATTATGAAAGTGCTGAAATTAACATGTTGAGTTTTTCTATTTAAGAATATGGTATACCTTTCAACGTTTTTCTTCTTTTGCATATTTCTTAAGTATATTCCAAGATGCTTTCTTTACCTATTTTCTTATTTGCAGCCACATGCATCTTGCCTTGTTATCTTCCTACACCCCAATTTTATCTTCATTGCATATGGCAGCCACACTTATATTGTGTTCAGAGTTACAGATATCTTGTGGTTCATATAATATGTTAAGAGTAACGGATATCTTGAGGTTTTATCGACAATAGTTTGCCATTTTGTTTTTCTTCTCCACGTTGCTTTTGGGTAATTGAGAGAATAAGGGGAACAGCTTTTTCCTTTTATTTAAAAATCAGATGCTATTTCAATTACATGCTCGAACACTCTGGGATCCTGTCACATTAACTGAAAGAAATCCATTTTTTATTGCCAAATATTTCTGGGAATCTCTGGAATGATAAATAGTTCCACAAATATCCTTTGAATGTCATTGCCACCTCAGCTAGGCATCTGTACCTCAACATTCTGCAGTTAGCATTTATTTATCTCAAGACCAGGGAGTTACCCCTTTCACCTATCCCACCTGTTTTCAATCTGGGGCAATGTTTTCCTGGCTTTCCAAGGAGTAACAGGAACAATGATTCTGGATTCTCAATTTCCATATGTTTGCTTTCCTAAAATTGATCTGCCTGAGAATATGCCAGTGGTCTGCAGGTTCTCTTTTGCGACTTCGCCTTCTACTCTTTCACTTTCACACTGTGTTAAGGAAAGGCCTCAGTCTCACCCATTCTAGATCTTACTATGTGCATTGTCCTGGGGTGGACAGTAAACACCCCAGGTTGCTTGGTTGCGTCTAGGGAGCAACCAAGGGAACACTTGAGAATACTGGTGCTGGTATTGAGAAAGTGAATGGCTGCAGTGATTGGTAACAAAGGCTTTTGCAACTCAGGTGGTTCCAATTCTTTCCTTCCCTTAAAGCTGAAGGAAGACTTAAAGGGGTTGTCAGTGGATAGGTGATTTAAATTAATTTTTGTTGATTATTGTTTTTGTTTTGTACGTAGCTTGTAAAAAATGAAAGGAAATGAAGGGCGTGACTATAATAAAGCTCCTTGTGTTTGTACCTAGTTATATATATGAACATTTTTCTCAAATGCTTACATAAAATGGAATAAAATTGATAAATTGTCTCTAGTAATGAAAAATGTTCATCTATGTATATATGAACTAATTTTAAAAAGCCACATCTATCTCATTAAGAAATGCACTTCCTACGAAAACATGTTTTAAATTTGAAATTACTTATCAAAATCACCTACATGTAAAAATTAGAATAATAACCTAATTAGAAGAAACTCTTTAGCATTTAGATCCTTATAGCCACTGGAAATTAAATAAAATGTGTTTTCATTAATTTACTTATTTTTGTGGCAGAGAATTATGATAGGGTGATCAATAAAATACTTTCAAGCATAAAATTTACATTATGATAAAATTCTATGGGGGAGTGGATTGGAACTATAAGTTCTAGGAGGAAAGGGAATGATGCAAAGTTTTGACTGTTAAAATAGACCTTGTTAATGTTTTTTTTAATGGATGAAGTATATGAATCTCAATATTCTGTGGGATGTATTTAACAAATGATGTAACAGTTTGATTTAAAAATGGCAATATTTATAATATGCCAGAAGTTATGTTCTTTGCAGTTATTTAAACTTGTGATGAAAAAATTTAATTGCCAATGTATGAGAAGGTACATAGACTTTTCTAAATTCTTTTAGAGGATTTTCAAGGCAAAAACCCAAACAAACCCCAAACCCCAGAAAAACAAAAACCAAGCTCTTGGCTATTGCCTTAAACCTTCACTGCAAGGAAATACCCAGTTTTAACCTGAAACTTTGAGAATAAGAAAATAGATTAATGAATGTACAGGGAAAGTAAATAAATATAGTTTGGGAGTTTGGGGGCACAAACTGCTCTATATGGGTGCCCTATTGGACCAGTCTTTGCCTGGCTCTGGGTTCTTTAACTATACAGATACCCCTGAGCCCATATTAAAGGGGTACCCTCCCCTCCCCATCTCAATGAGAGTACCTTTGAACCTAAACCTTAAAAATCTAGGACCCAGCTTCTAGAAGCATAAGGATATGGAATAGTTTCCCACTCTCTTCAGGTGAAGCCCCAGGATTTACCTGTGAAAGCTTGCCCGTCTACTAGGATAAGTATGACGGCTCATTTCCTTTGGGAAACAAATACACACCGATTCTGAGGTGTGGTTTTATCCTTAGGCTTCCCGTGGTAGACAGACATCAGTCCCTTTGACAATATCCTGATTATTTTGTCTTAAATAACATCACTTAAGGGACATTAAGTCCAGTTGGGGCAACAGTCTGGCTAAATTTTTTTTTTTTTTTTTTTTTTTTTGCGTTATGCGGGCCTCTCACTGTTGTGGCCTCTCCCGTTGCGGAGCACAGGCTCCGGACGCGCAGACTCAGCGGCCATGGATCACGGGCCCAGCCGCTCGGCGGCATGTGGGACCTTCCCAGGCCGGGGCACGAACCTGTGTCCCCTGCATCGGCAGGCGGACTCTCAACCGCTGCGCCACCAGGGAAGCCCTGGCTAAATTTTTTTTCTTACTCTTCTCCAGTGATGAAACATTAAATGTGAATATCTTTTCTAGTCTCCTCTTTTGGTAAGGACTTGAAAAATAACACACAGACCTCCCAAGAATCAGTAAGAAACTCTCACACAGGGAAGATAAATTTACCTATTAGAATACAATCTGCATTGATAAAGATATGTTAAATGGCACATGCAAGTTACATCACTTAACAGAGCACAGCCTGCTCAGCTGAAACATTTTACATTTGATAATTTCAACATCTTTTCCCAGTTCAATGGGAGGGCTTAAAATACATCAGAAAGTTAAGAGGACCTTCAAACAATTTTCTTTTTCCTCCAGAAGCAAAGGTGGCCTTTCCCAAGAAGTCAGCTCCTTTCTGAAATTCTTAAGGGACTACATTGTAGACTAACCAAAGATGATCTCATTTCACAGTTTAAAATTTTCTGGCTGATCCCACTTTCACATCCTCCCAATTTGCCAAACTAGAGAACACAAGGAGTAGCCCATTAGTCTCTCCCAGGGTCACTGCAGATTTTTATCCTACAACTATAGATTCTTGTAAGAACTCACAAGAACGAGAGGCACATCTGCTGTCTCTTAGCTATGTTGCTTGCTTGCTTTGCTGCTGGGCCATGTGGGGCTGGGTGTATATCTTTTAGACATTTTCTTAATAAGATTGTACAAAATAATACATAAAAACAAAACACAAGAAATAAAACATTTTTAATCTTATAGTACAGTACCTTAAACTACACTAGTACAGTACAACAGCTGGCATGCAGGGGCTGGCATCAAGTGAACAGCCAAGAAGAGTTACTGACTGGAGGAGGGGGAGGAGGTGGGAGATGGTAGATCAGTGTACAGTTTTCTTATTCTCTTCTTGTCTGGAATTTGTATCGTTATATTAGCATTATAAAATGAGTTGTTTAGCTTTTGTCTTTTTCTATATTCTGAGACAGTTGGTATATTTTGGGAAGGATCTATTTCTTAGCAATAATCTGGAACTTATCCATAAACCATCTGGGATCAGTGCATAGACTTTTCAATTTCTTCTACAGTGTTGGTCTTTTAAAATTTTATTCCTATTCTTTCCCCAGTTTTGGAAGTTCATATTTTCCTAGAAATTGTCCAGTTCATTTAGATTTTCATTTTGTTGGTACAGTATACATTTGCGTCTTTATTCCTGTCCTGCCCCTAGGTTCTTCAGAACCATTTTTTTTTTATTCCATATATATGTGTTAACATACGGTATTTGTTTTTCTCTTTCTGACTTACTTCACTCTGTATGACAGACTCTATAGGTCCATCCACCTCACTACAAATAACTCAATTTCATTTCTTTTTATGGTTGAGTAATATTCCATTGTATATATGTGCCACACCTTCTTTAACCATTCATCTGTCAATGGACACTTAGGTTGCTTCCATGTCCTGGCTATTGTAAATAGAGCTGCAATGAACATTGTGATACATGACTCTTTTTGAATTTCTCATGGTATATGCCCAGTAGTGGGATTGCTGGGTCATATGGTAGTTCTATTGTTAGTTTTTTAAGGAACCTCCATACTGTTCTCCATAGTGGCTGTATCAATTTACACTCCCACCAGCAATGTAAGAGGGTTCCCTTTTCTCCACATGCTCTCCAGCATTTATTGTTTGTAGACTTTTTGATGATGACCATTCTGACTGGTGTGAGGTGATACCTCATTGTAGTTTTGATTCGTGTTTCTCTAATGATTAGTGACATTGAACATCCGTTCATGTGTTTGTTGGCAATCTGTATATCTTCTTTGAAGAAATGTCTATTTAGGTCTTCTGGCCATTTTTGGATTGGGTTGTTTGTTTTTT
>NC_041217.1:69549659-69551242 GCF_002837175.3 Physeter macrocephalus
GGGTAGTAGAGTCATTTTCACAATGTTGATTCTTCCAATCCAAGAACATGTTATATCTCTCCATCTATTTGTATCATATTTAATTTCTTTCATCACTGTCTTATAGTTTTCTGCATACAGGTCTTTTGTCTCCTTAGGTAGGTTTATTCCTGGGTATTTTATTCCTTTTGTTGCAGTGGTAAATGGAAGTGTTTCCTTTATTTCACTTTCAGATTTTTCAACATTACTGTATAGGGATGCAAGAGATTTCTGTGCATTAATTTTGCATCGTTCTACTTTAACAAATTCATTGATTAGCTCTAGTAGTTTTCTGCTAGCATCTTTAGGATTCTCTATGTATAGTTATCATGTCATCTGCAAACAGTGACAGCTTTACTTCTTCTTTTCCAATTTGGATTCCTTTTATTTCTTTTTCTTCTCTGATTGCTGTGGCTAAAACTTTCAAAACTATGTTGAATAATAGTGGTGAGAGTGGGCAACCTTGTCTTGTTCCTGATCTTAGTGGAAATGGTTTCAGTTTTTCACCATTGAGAATGATGTTGGCTGTGGGTTTGTTATATATGGCCTTGATTATGTTGAGGTAAGTTCCGTCTATGCATACCTTATGGAGGGTTTTTATTGTAAATGGGTGTTGAAATTTGTCGAAAACGTTTTCTGCCTCTATTGAGATGATCATATGGTTTTTCTCCTTCAATTTGTTAATATGGTGTATCACATTGATAGATTTTCATATATTGAAGAATCCTTGCATTCCTGGGATAAACCCCACTTGATCATGGTGTATGATCCTTTTTATGTGCTGTTGGATTCTGTTTGCTCGTATTTTGTTGAGGATTTTGTCATCTATGTTCATCAGTGCTATTGGCCTGTAATTTTCTTTCTTTGTGACATCTTTGTCTGGTTTTTGTATCAGGGTGATAGCGGCCTCGTAGAATGAATTTGGGAGTGTTCCTCCCTCTGCAATAATTTGGAGGAATTTGAGAAGGATAGGTGTTAGCTCTTCTGTAAATGTTTGATAGAATTTGCTTGTGAAGCCATTTGGTCCTGGGCTTTTGTTTGTTGGAAGATTTTTAATCACAGTCTCAATTTCGGTGACTATGATTGGTCTGTTTAGATTTTCTATTTCTTTCTGGTTCAGTCTTGGAAGGTTGTGCATTTCTAAGAATTTGTCCATTTCTTCCAGGTTGTCCATTTGATAGGCATATAGTTGCTTGTAGTAATTTCTCATGATCCTTTGTATTTCTGCAGTGTCAGTTGTTACTTCTCCTTTTTCATTTCTAATTGTATTGAGTTGAGTCTTCTCCCTTTCTTTCTTGATCAGTTTGGCTAATGGTTTATTAATTTTGTTTATCTTCTCAGAACCAGATTTTAGTTTTATTGATCTTTGTATTGTTTCCTTCATTTCTTTTGCATTTATTTCTAATCTGATCTTTATGATTTCTTTCTTTCCACTAACTTTGGTTTTTTTTTTGTTTGTTTTTGGTTCTTCGTTCTCTAATTGCTTTAGGTGTAAGGTTAGGTTGTTTATTTGAGATGTTTCTTGTTTCTTGAGGTAGGATTGTATTGCTATAAACTTCCCTCTT
>NC_041217.1:69551791-69578903 GCF_002837175.3 Physeter macrocephalus
GCTTTTGATGCATCCGATAGGTTTTGGGTGGTCGTGTTTTCATTGTCATTTGTTTCTAGGTATTTTTTGATTTCCTCTTTGATTTCTTCAGTGATGTGTTGGTTATTAAGTGGTGTATTGTTTAGCCTCCATGTGTTTGTATTTTTTACAGATTTTTTTCCTGTAATTGATATGTAGTCTCCTAGCATTGCTGTTGCAAAAGATACTTTATACAATTTCAGTTTTCTTATATTCACCAAGTCTTGATTTGTGACCCAATATATGATCTATCCTGGAAAATGTTCCATGAGCATTTGAGAAGAAAGTGTGTTCTGTTGTTTTTGAATGGAAGGTCCTATAAATATCAATTAAGTCCATCTTGTTTAATGTATCATTTAAAGCTTGTTTTTCCTTATTCATTTTCATTTTGGATTATCTGTCCATTGGTGAATGTGGGGTGTTAAAGTCCCCTACTATGGTTGTGTTACTGTCAATTTCCCCTATTATAGCTGTTAGCATTTACCTTATGTATAGAGGTGCTCCTATGTTGGGTGCATAAATATTTACAATTGTTATATATTCTTGGATTGCTCCCTCGATCATTATGTAGTGTCCTTCTTTGTCTCTTGTAATAGTCTTTATTTTAAAGTCTATTTTGTCTGATATGAGAATTGCTACTCCAGGTTTCTTTTGATTATTTTTTCTTTGTATTTAATTGTTGATAGTTTGATTAATATGTGTCTTGGCATGTTTCTCCTTGGCGTATCCTGTATAGGACTCTTTGCGCTTCCTGGACTTGATTACCTATTTCCTTTCCCATATTAGGGAAGTTTTCAACTATTATCTCTTCAAGTATTTTCTCATCCCTTTCTTTTTCTCTTCTTCTTCTGGGACCCCTATAATTTGAACGTTGGTGCATTTAATATTGTCCCAGAGGTCTCTGAGACTGTCCTCAATTCTTTTCATTCCTTTTTCTTTATTCTGCTCTGTGGTAGTTATTTCCACTATTTTATCTTCCAGGTCACTTATCCATTCTTCTGCCTCAGTTATTCTGCTATTGATTCCTTCTAGAGAATTTTAAATTTCATTTACTGTGTTGTTCATCATTGTTTGCTGTTTAGTTTTTCTAGGTCCTTGTTAAACGTTTGTTGTATTTTCTCCATTTTATTTCCAAGATTTTGTATCATCTTTACTATCATTACTCTGAATTTGTTTTCAGGTAGACTGCCTATTTCCTCTTCATTTGTTTGGTCTGGTGGGTTTTTACCTTGCTCCTTCATCTGCTGTGTGTTTCTCTGTCTTCTCATTTTGCTTAACTCACTATGTTTAGGGTCTCCTTTTCGCAGGCTGCACGTTCGTTGTTCCTGTTGTTTTTGGTGACTGCCCCCAGTTGCTAATGTTGGTTCAGTGGGTTGTGTAGGCTTCCTGGTGGAAGGGACGGGTGCCTGTGTTCTGGAGGATGAGGCTAGATCTTGTCCTTCTGGTGGGCAGGACCATGTCTGGTGGTGTGTTTGGGGTGTCTGTAACCTTATTATGATATTAGGCAGCCTCTCTGATAATGTGTGTGGTTGTGTTCCTGTTTTGCTAGTTGTTTGGCATAGGGCGTCCAGCACTGTAGCTTGCCGGTCGTTGAGTGGAGCTGGGTGTTAATGTTGAGTTTGAGATCTCTAGGAGAGGTTTCACTGTTTGATATTATGTGGAGCCAGGAGGTCTCTGGTGGACCAATATCCGGAACTCGGCTCTCCCACCTGAGAGGCACAGGCCTCATACCTGGACAGAGAACCAAGACCCTGTCAGCCACACAGCTCAGAAGAAAAGGGAGAAGAAAAGAAAGAAAGAAAAATATAATATAAAGTTATTAAAATAAAATATACAAAAAATTAAAAAGTAATAAAGGGAAAAAAAAAGAAAGAGCAACCAAACCAAAAAACAAATCCACCAATGATAACAAGTGCTAAAAACTATACTAAAAACAAACAAACAAACAAAGAAAGTGGACAGACAGAACCCTAGGACAAATGGTAAAAGCAAAGCTATACAGACAAAATCACACAAAGAAGCATACACATACACACTCACAAAAAGAGAAAAAGGAAAAAAATATTTATATTGTTGCTCCCAAAGTTCACCGCCTCAATTTTGGGATAATTCATTGTCTGTTCAGGTATTCCACAGATGCAGGGTACATCAAGTTGATTGTGGAGATTTAATCTGCTGCTCCTGAGGCTGCTGGGAGAGATTTCCCTTTCTCTTCTTTGTTCACACAGTTCCTGGGGTTCAGCTTTGGATTTGGCCCCGTCTCTTGTTGTAGGTTGCCTGAGGGTGTCTGTTCTTCTCTCAGACAGGACGGGGTTAAAGGAGCAACTGATTCTGGGGCCCTTGCTCACTCAGGTTGGCGGGAGGGCGGGGTACGGAACGCGGGGCGAGCCTGTGGCTGCAGAGGCCGGCGTGACGTTGCAACGGCCTGAGGTGCTCCGTGTGTTCTCCCGGGGAAGTTGTCCCTGGATAACTGGACCCTGGCCATGGTGGGCTGCACAGGCTCCCACGAGGGGAGGTGTGGGGAGTGACCTGTGCTCGCACACAGGCTTCTTGGTGGCGGCAGCAGCAGCCTTAGCGTCTCATGCCCGTCTCTGGGGTCTGTGCTGTTAGCCGCGGCTCACGCCTGTCTCTGGAGCTCGTTTAGGTGGTGCTCTGAATCCCCTCTCCTTGCTCACCAGGAAACAGTGGTCTCTTGCCTCTTAAGCAGGTCCAGACTTTTTCCCGGACTCCCTCCCGGTTAGCTGTGGTGCACTAGCCCTTTTCAGGTTTTCTTCGTGCAGCCAACCCCAGTCCTCTCCCTGGGATTTGACCTCTGAAGCCGTAGCCTCAGCTCCCAGCCCTACCCTGTCCCAGTGGTTAGCAGACAAGCCTCTCAGGCTGGTGAGTGCTGGTCAGCACCAATCCTCTGTGCAGGAATCTCTCCGCTTTGCCCTCTGCACCCTTGTTGCTGCGCTCTCCTCCTTGGCTCCGAAGCTTCTCAGTCGTCACCCTCCGTCTCCACCAGTGAAGGGGCTTCCTAGTGTGTGGAAATTTTTCCTCCTTCACAGCCTCCTCCCAGAGGTGCAGGTCCTGTCCCTATTCTTTTATCTCTGTTTTTTCTTTTTTTCTTTTGCCCTACCCAGGTACGTGGGGAATTTCCTGCCTTTTGGGAAGTCTGAGGTCTTCTGCCACTATTCAGTAGGTGTTCTGTAGGAGTTTTTCCACATGTAGATGTATTTCTGATGTGTTTGTGGGGAGGAAGGCGAACTCCACATCTCACTCCTCTGCCACCTTGAAGCTGCCCCCTTATTCTTTTTTATGTTTTTTAAAAAAAAATTAATCTACTGTTTTCAGAGAGCTATGTCATAGTCCATCCATAGACTTTGGATTTGTTTTTTCTTGTTGTGGTTCTATGATTTCTTCTTACTTTTACTTTATTTCAAAGCTATTTTGCTAGTTACATAAAATTTCATGACTGATATTATTTCTGAATACATATGAATATAAAACATTTTGAATGTTATTATAAAATATGTCAGTTATTAACATTATTTCTATTATATAAAATATCCCCATTTCTTTCTTTTGAAAATGTGAACTCTGTGTTATGTGATATCAATAGTGTTGTACCAGTTTTTCTTTGTCTTATTATTTTCCTGGTATTTCCTTTCCTGTCCTGGTGTTGTTTTCTTTATTATGTCATTCTGTTTGCAGTTTGTTTCTGTGAACAGCATGTTTTAGTTTATTAACATAATCAGAGAATCTCTAAGTTTTAATATATTAGATTTACCTAATCATATCATGTGTGATTACTGATATTAGGTTTGGTATTTAGAATTTTGTGTAATTTCCCTCTTCCCCCTCCTGCCTTTTATTGGATTGACAAGATTTTATTTTAGTATTTACCTTTCAATAATTTAGAAGTTAAGCATTCTGTTCCTCATGGTTATTCTTATATTTTAACATACATGTTTCAACAAATATTTATTTAATGACTCAGATTAATCAGTCAAGCACATTAGCTAGTTTTTCATTTCCTAAACACTTCAACCACTTCTACTGATACTTGGATTTCGACTGCTATATTAGTAATTAATAAATGTTTTACAATCAAACCATTTAGTTGAAAAATAAGTTTTAGATGAAATCCATCTCCAGCAGGATGTGGTTAAGAGGTTAAGAAATCTTTTCTCTAAAGAAGGAAGTACGGAGCTGGAAAAAGTTGTCAAAAATAACCATTTCAGTACTCTGAATTCACTAGAAGCATTCAACAGACTTAGAAACTGTTTTTCCTGAAAACTACTGAATTTGTGTCAGAAGAGCATAAGTCTGTGGCATACTTGCCCAGGGATTTCCTGTTTTGCCCTCTCAGATCTCTTGGCAGGCCGTGAACCTGGCTGTGAACCCAGGAGCCTGGCTTCCACTGCCAGAAGAGCCTCATTTGATAGCAGCAGTGATCTCAGTGGTCAGCAGACAGGGAGGGCCAATGTCTTGTCTAGCCTGAGGCTGTGCTGCTACTTGGAGCAACCAGCAGGCTAGCCAGGAATTTAAACAGGAACAGGAGACTGACAGAGAGGGTTTGATAAAGTCTGCATATATCTCAGTTTAACGGGAGACTGGAGTAGGTCCAAACTACCTGCACATCTCTGCCCAGTGGAGCCTGCACGCTTATGCAGAGGAGATGTAAGAGAACCTAGTGGAAAGTAAAAGCCGGTGAAAACCAGAGCACAGCCTGGTGTTTGAACGTGTTCCCCAGCCCACGCGTAGCTGCATCAGCAAGCCTAGTGGCTCAAGGTGTTTGAACACAACCCCTGAACAATATCTGTCTGAGTGGTAAGCTATTCAGACACGGGGTAACCCTTAAGAAGTCAGGCTTAAAAACAAAAAAAGGAAAAAATTATAAAAGCAAAAAATACAAGAATAAATATAAAAGTTACCACACATTGCTAGGTAGATAGACTACACATATTTAGTTCAGACAAGTTAGTACACAAATAAGAAAAAACAGCAGCCTGTGGTGGGGGGGAAGTCAGAATGCAGTGTCATTTTAATATATTACCTAAAATGTCAATTATTCAACAAAAATTATGAAGCAAGCAAAGAAACACAAAAGTGTACTTATGTTAGGAAAAGAGTTGACAGCAGATTCTCTGAGTGTCCTCAGAAGTTGAATTTAACAAAGATGCCAAAGTAGCTTTAATAAATATGATCAAAGAACTCAAGGAAAGTGTCTATAGAATTAAAGGAAAGTATGATGAAAACAGTGAGAGAGAAATTATTAAAAAAGAAACAAATTTATATTCTAGAGTTGAAAAGTACAATAATCAAAAGGAAAAATTCACAAGTTCTCTACAGCAGATTTTGATGACAAAAAAAATCAATGAACTCTTAGATAAATAGAAATTACCTAATCTGAACAACAGAGAAAATGATTGAAGAAAAATGAACAGCACTTCAGAGACTGGTGAGACAATATCAAGCATGCCAATGTACATTTGATGGGAGTCTGAAGGATAGAAGAGAGAAAAGAACAGGAAAATAATTTGAAGAAATGGGAAGAAACTATTTTAGGAAATAATGACTGAAAATGTCCCAACTTTGAAAATACTAATCTACAGATCGAAGACACTCAACAAACTTCAATAGGAAAAAACAAGAATATCCACAACTAGAACACCATAGTTAAATTGTTGAATGCCAAAGACAAGAAAATCTTGAAAGCAGTAAGAGAAAAATGGCTCATCACATACAGGGGAACAAAAGTACAATTAATGGCTAGCTTCTCATAAAAAAATAACTGAGGACAGAAGGCAGTGGGTTGAAATACAGTGCTGAAAGAAAAAAACTGTCAACCCAAATTTTATTTGCAGTAAATATGAAGGTGATAGAAACACATTCCTAGATAAACATAAAACATAAACACTGGGAAATTTCTAAATTCACTTGTAAGTGCATTTGTTTCTGGACTTACTCTTTCATCTATTGGTCATTATCATACCAATAACATGTATTTAAATTACTATGGCTTTATAGTACATTTTCATGTCTGACAGGCCAATTATTCCAATAATTTTTCCCTTTCCCACATTTCAGTAGTTGTTCTTGTGCATTTAGTTTGCCAGGTTAATTTTAAAATTAGCTTTATCTAATAAAAAATCATGTTGAAAATTTGATTAGAATTTTACTGACTTTGTACTAGTTATATTTGTAAGAAGTAAAATTCACAGCTCTCACTTAAGCCCCTCTAAAGCATAAATGACATTCACAACAAAGGAAGTTAGTGAAAGGAAATTGGAATATCTCAGAAATTGAAGGCACTGTTGATTAAAGTGAGAAAGGACAGTGGCAGTGGACCATTCTTGCATTCCACAGCAGCAGAGTCTGTGGACCTGCTCCGTGGGTCTTTGCTGTTAATGCAACTCAGAAATCTCAGTCTCTGTGCTCTCCACTCCAAGCTTCAGATTCCTGGGAGAGAATTTTGCCATCTCAGCTTGGGTCCTGTGTCTGCCCCTACATCATCAGCTGTGATCAGGTGGTGAATTTGATAGTATAGGTATCACTGCTGTTCCCACTTGTTGGAGACAACCCAAAGTCATATCTATTTACTGTATCTTGAGGAAGTATCATCTGCCACTGTTTCCCTAAATTTGGGCTCCTTGGGTTGTGCCATTATTTCTCCAGTTTGTTGTGTTCTCATATCAAAATTCTTCAACCTATGTACAAAATGAGAATGTAAATGCCATAAACACCACCACATTCTATACACAATGGTCAATGGAAATAGGAGGAAAAAGAAGGAAAAAATAATTCCTCTTTATAAAGATAAGGAAAAGGGATGATAATTATGTTCAAATAGTAAGTAATGAAAAATAGAAAGAAGCCACAACCCTCACTTTTGTTATTGGTCACAAGACTTTCTTGAATTTGGATTTCTGACTGCCAGTTCTGTGTTTTGTTTGTCTTAGGACCTCATTTTATTGTGATTTTTTTCCCTTGTAGTGGACTTATCTTTATTCTTGAGGTATCTAAGCCATTGGTGTTCTTGTCTCTAAGGATTTGGGTTGTCTTTTAATATGCCCAATGTTAACGTGCTCTTGTTTCCTGGATCAAGAAAACAAGGAATTTTCCTGGCAGCACGTGGTGTTGTGGCAGCTTCAGCTGAATGTGATGTTTGGTGTTGAGTGTTTACTATATCCCAGCTTGGCTCACTAATTTCATCAGGAGAGTTTGGACAAAGAGAGGGGAGTATGGTCACAGGATCTCCTTCAGTCTCCAAAACTCCTTAAAATGTTTAGTTTCCATTTCAGAGTAGCTACCCTATTTCCCATGAAGCTAGTCAGTCACACCAGGTAACTTCCTTCTTTGATTCCTCTCTTAGTGGCTTGATGATTCCAAAGTGGCCTAGTGGCTGTCTCTGTACCAAATCAGGAGAATATTTTTTATTTTCCCTTCACCTTTATTGAGATAGAATTGACCTTTATTGTGTTTTCTAGTGTAAACATTCTTCCCTTAGGTATTAACATTTCTAGAATACTCAATTATTTACCCTTATTTTTCCTTTGTCCTAAACCTAACTGCCTCATTTACTTATTTTGGAACTAATGTTCTCAAATTTTATTTTTTGCAAGCTGTCTCAAATCCTTTTTGGAGTTAGTCAAGGTAAGTGTAAACGGGTAGAGGTGCCACTCCCCCTTCCATGCCTTGATTGTCAGATGTGTGACAGTGTGCAGCTGTGAGAATATTCATCTGGTCCCTTGTCAGAGCTTAATGACATCTGTAATGTAGCAGCCCAGCTTGTGTCTCAGAGCTGGTATCATGGCTGAGTCTTAAGTGATAAAGTACACACACTAGCATTTCCCATCTGGTGGTTCACAAACTCCCAGGATTCAAAGATGTATCCAAGAAGGTCTGTGTTGTTAGAGATAGCAATAGTATTTGCTTAAGTATTTATTAAAATATTTAACATTGTCTAGTTTTCCTTTTGGAAATGGAACAGTTTTGGCACCTTTGAGTATATATGGAGCGGGCATCTCTGTGGTTAATGGCAATCAGATCAATGTCCTCAAAACCTGCTTCATGGTTTTGGCCACTATATAGTTTTAAATGATATGCTTTATAGGTGCTTGTTATTTAATTAATACCCATAATGGGCGGTTAAAAAGTCCAAGAGATGAAGCTTGATGTTGAAATAAGAGTTAACGACATTAATTCAGCAAATTTACCTCAAGATGATCTTACCAAAGCTTTAAGTGGCATTCAGCTAATTAAAACTCTTACGTAGTACATTAAGCATCCTCTGTATTAAGAGAGAAAATTTGTCATGATTATATCCAATGTGTTATTTACAGAGAGCTACATTTGGGTTCCAAATCAAACATGATATAATATCAATTTTTAATATGTATAATGCAGTTAGATATTCATATGTATCTTAAAACAAATTAAATAGCATGTCACTTGTTAAATGTGAAAGTCTTTTTGTATTATGAATTATTAAAGACAGTATAAAAATGAATCTTAAATGCAATATTTAATAATATGGTAATATAATTTTTAAACTTTTAATCATTTGTCATATTTTACACAAAAATGAAAAGATAATTTAAAAAATTCCTGCAGGAACCACAAGAAGTATATATCATTGTGAAAGCCCTTCATAAGTCAAAACTCATAGGAAAATGATTTGGTCGGTTCCTTCCATGGGCATCAGATTATTGCCTCACTTCCATTGTGAAGTGTGTCCCTCAATCAGAGGCATTATTATGTAGGACACCATAATAGTGCATAAGAGATTTAGTATATCCGCCAAAGGTGGTGCTTGCAGTTGTGTGATGAGCAGGGAAACAAATCCAAATCCCTAATATGTCAGTTTTTTGAGGATAAATTGCTACCCCATTTATGATGGAGGATAATGTCAGTTTCCACTTGAGAGTTGGGAGTTCAGCATTGGAGTAACCAAGCTAGACTTGGTGAGTGAAGTCCATGCTATTGAGCCCATGTATATCCTCTGCCCTGGTCATCATGGCCTTATAATTTATTAGTCCACTTAGGAAGGACTGGGCTGGCCAGAGAAGGAAGTTGATTGACAGCAATAAAATGTTCTCTTGACTCTGTTAAGAATCTTGTCTGCAGTGGGGAACTCCCATGAAAACTATGTATGGAGCAAGTATTTTCTAGGCTCTTCCTGAATGGTCCACTCTGAAATGACAGATCTTTCTCTATTTTTGTGCGATTCACCATGTAGGCCTTACTAAAACATGGAAGGTACTTGCTACTTATTTCAAGGACCTATCAGCATGACATTGCTAATGTAGTGAGCTGGTGTGAAGTCCTAAGGGATAATGAGATGGTTAAGGCCCCTGTAGATTAAATGGTGTCAAACGGCATTCCAAAGGTGAAAGTTATATGTCATGTGGGAACAAATGACACATTGCTTCTGTGTTCTCTATGTATTAAAACTGCAAAGATGCATTGGCCATTTGTGGTATCTGGGTATATAAATAGCAGCCACAATGGAGTGACTGTTTCTTTAAGTTTGAAATATTTCACCAGTATTCTTTGCCCTCTCTCCCAGCTTTATTGGATAAACTGACAAATCAAATTGTACATATTTAGAGTGTATAATGTGAAATGATTACCACAATCAGGTTAATTAACACATCCATCACCTCGTGTGGTATCTTTTTGTGTGTGTGGTGAGAATGCTTAAGATCTATTCTTAGTAAATTTCAAGAATACAGTACAGTATTAACTATAGTCACCAAGGCGTACAGTAGATCCCCAGGACTTACTTGTCTTATGACTGAGGGTTTGTGCCCCTTGATCAGTGGCTTTTCCCCACCTGACACTTCAGGCCCTGGTAATGATCATTTTTGGATTCTATGAGTTTTATTTATTTATTTATTTAGTTCG
Source organism: Physeter macrocephalus (assembly GCF_002837175.3). Lineage (NCBI taxonomy): Eukaryota > Metazoa > Chordata > Mammalia > Artiodactyla > Physeteridae > Physeter > Physeter macrocephalus. The sequence continues at coordinate 69,561,701 of NC_041217.1, forward strand.
AAAGATTTCACAGTTAAGTGAGATTGTACGGTTTGTCTTTCTCTGTCTGGCTTATTTCACTCAGGACAATGTCCTCCACTTCATCCATGTTGTTGTAAATGGCAGGATTTACTTCTTTCCCATGGCTGAATGATATTCCATTGTATGTATATACCACATCTTCTTTATCCATTTATCTATCGATGGACACTTAGGTGGTTTTTGTATCTTAGCTGTTGTGAATAATGCTGCAAAGAAGATAGGACATCTCTTTGAGAACTCATTTTGTTTTCTTTGGATATATACCCAGAAGTGGAATTGCTGGATCATATGGTAGTTCTATTTTTTATCTTTTGAGGAAACTCCATACTGTTTTCCATAGAGGCTGTACCAACTTAGAGTTCCATCAACAGTACACAAGGGTTCCCTTTTCTCCACACCCTTTCTAAGATTTATTTCTTGTCTTTTTGTTAAAAGGCATCCTAACAGGTATGAGCTGATAACTCCTTATGGTTGACTTGCATTTCCCTGATGATGAGTGATGTTGAGCACCCTTTCATAAACTTGTTGGACATGAGTATCTGTTTTGGAAAAATTCAAGTCCTTTGCCCATTTTAAAATTTGTGTGTGGGCATGTGTTTTGTTTTGTTTTTTTTTTTTTTGGCTGTTGAGTTGTGTGAGTTTCTTATATATTTTGGATATTAACTCCTTATTGGATACATGATTTGCAAATATATTCTCCCGTTCTGTAGGTGGCCTTTTCATTTTGATGCTTTCTTTCACTGTGCAAAAACTTTTTACTCTGGTATAGTCCCATTTTGTTTTTGTCTCTGTTGCTTGTACTTTTGTTGTCATATCCAAAAAAATCATTGCCAATACCAATATCAAGGAGCTATCCCCCTATGTTTTCTTCTAGGAGTTTTATGATTTCAGATCTTTAAGTCTTTAATCCATTTGAAGTTAATTTTTGTAAGTTCCACTAGCCTTCTTTAAAACCCATCAGATTTAGTATTAGTTCTACCAGGAATTTGAGTAGAAATTAATAGGAATCAACATATTTGCATCTTTGAAATCTTTAATGGTGGTACTAATCTTCAATTTGAGCCAGAAAGCAGTTTTGCCTTTGATTATTACAGAAGACAGGGTAGGATCCATTGGCTTTTGCTTGGTATTCCTACCATAAAAGCTTTTTTTCCCATGGGTCATAGTATCATTGCAGGAGACTTTTCTGTATACCAGAGCCTCAGAACTGTGGTCTAGGAATTGAGTGGGAGGCTCTCCATAAGCTCATAACACTCTGATGTACTGGTTAGAGTCATTCTGCTCTTGTCCTAGAGTTCTTTGCTTTTTTTTAGATTATACAAATCAAATGAGGTTTTCTTATTGATTTATTTCTGAAAACTTCAGAGAAAGTCAATTCTATATATATGGACTTTCATGAGCCTTGATTACTGCACAAACTATGCCCAGTTTACTTCAAGTGGTCCTGTACTGCCAGCTGGGTCCACCTACCCCTAGAATTCTTTCATTCCCATCCCATTTTTATTTCAGCTGTTTCCCAAGCTGCTGCACACCAGGAAAAAAACCCATCTCGGTCATCCAGGAGAACTCCTTTTTAAGTATTCAGGTCTTTCCTTGCTAACTGATCCCTAAAGGAAATAAGAGACGTTTATATACACATGTATATGTATACAGGTACACATATATATTTATGTAACATACACATGTTACATATGGTAACACATGTAGGTAACAGAAGTTTATACACACACAAAATGAAAGGGTCAAAGAAATCAGCAAGAATCATATGGATATAATTTAATGGATATAATTTAACTATCTTCTGCAGTCTTTGAATGTCATCTGCTATATTGGGCCCAGGATTTCCAGACCTGAGTGCTGCCTGGGCCAAGATTAGATCCAGGTTTCTATTAACCCAGACAATTTCAAAGTCATATCTGTCTGCCTGTTCTAATACTTTGAATGCATTATCTCAGGTGAGTGTGCCTATGCCAGATTAGCACATTTTTGCAATCCCTTCTAGTTGGGACTACTTTCTTCCCTAATCTGATTCTGCATATCTCCTTCTTGGGTACTAATTTTTCAGACATTGATAGAATAACAGTGAAGAGTGAGACATAGTGGAGATTGCTGTATTACTTCCAAGATGCCCAGGAAGAGCAAGGCACATGGAGTGGGAATTGTTTTAGGGCTGTGGAGAGTCGGAGTTCTCCATTTCTTGTTCCTCGATAGTATCTACATCCTATGGGTCATGAATCCACTCTTTTTCATCAGTGCTATAATTTTCATATAAGAAATTTGGAGAGGTTGTAAACTCAACAGGCATTTTAATTTGTCAGCCTGCAAAATGAACTTCTCAAAGTGGATCTCAGCTCAGTGAATATAGGCAGTAAGAGAATCATTTACCACAGTCATAAAATATCTCTTATTTTCTCTCTTATTTTGAGCCAAAGCCTGGGGTACCTTATTTGTCTTTTTCTCGCTGTGAATTATCTAATGTCATCAGAAGCAAATATCTCAGCCTGCAGTTAGGAATTTCTCCATCCTCTTAAAACTAACATCGCAGCCACAATCTGGTCCTCCAGAACCTCAGTCTCACAGTTTCTTGGTTGTCCAGCTTCTTTCTCAGCCTTGGCAAAGCTTTTGTTTTTTCTTTTCCCCTCAGTCATATTTTTCTGAGCTATGCTTACTTGATGGCATTTTCCAAGAATCACCTTTAAGTTTTATTGATCAAAGTCTACTCTTTTCTTTTTCAGTTTATTAATTTCATTTATCTTTATGCTTTTTGTCTACTGTTTTAATATGTTTGTTGGATATTTTTATTTTATAATTTTCTTGACTTTTTAAATTTTTTAATTAGTTTACATTCAGTCACATTTGAAATACATTTAAGGCCATGTGATATCTTTGGATTACCCCTTTGACCACATTCCATATATTATGAAATATTGTGCTCTTATTGCCATTAATTTCTAAAGAATCTGATTTAGCTTTGAAGTTCTTATATTTTAAACTCAAGATTTATTTTTAAAAGAATTTTATTGATTTTATTAATTCCTCAATTTAATTTAATTTTTATTTATTTATACATTTATTTATTTTATTTTTGGCTGCATTGGGTCTTTGTTGTTGCACACAGGCTTTCTCTATTTGTGGTGAGCGGGGGCTACTCTTTGTTGTGGTGGGTGGGCTTCTCATTGCGGTGGCTTCTTTGTTGTGGAGCACGGGCTCTAGGCATGCGGGCTTCAGTAGTTGTGGCACGTGGGCTCAGTAGTTGTGGCTTGTGGGTTCTAGAGTGCAGGCTCAGTAGTTGTGGTGCACGGGCTTAGTTGCTAGGCGTCATGTGGGATCTTCCTGGACCAGGGCTTGAACCTGTGACCCCTGCATTGGCAGGCGGATTCTTAACCACTGCGCCATCAGGGAAGCCCCTAATTTTATTATTTTAAAATTGAACTAGAATTAATATACGATATGTTGGTTTCAGGTGTACAACAAAATGATTTGATATTTTTGTGCGTTACAAAATGATCAGCACAGTAAGTCTAGTTACCATCTGTCACCATACAGAGTTATTACAATAATGTTGACTATATTCCCTGTGCTGTACATTACATCCCTGTGACTTATTTCATAAATGGAAGTTTGTGCCTCTTAATCCCCTTCATCTATTTCACCTGTCTCCCCAACCCCTCTCCCCTCTGGCAACCACCAGCTTGTTCTTCGTGTCTATGAGCCTGTTTCTGTTTTTTGTTTTGTATTTTTTTGGTTTGTTTTTTTTTTAGTGGTACGTGGGCCTCTCACTGTTGTGGCCTTTCCCGTTGCAGAGCACAGGCTCCGGACGCGCAGGCTCAGTGGCCGTGGCTCACAGGCCCAGCCGCTCCGCGGCATGTGGGATCTTCCCGGACCGGGGCACGAACCCGTGTCCCCTGCATCGGCAGGCGGATTCTCAACCACTGCGCCACCAGGGAAGCCCCTGTTTCTGTTTTGTTTGTTCATTTATTTTGTTTTCTTTGATTCCACATGTAAGTGAAATCAAATGGTATCAATATTTGTCTTTCTCTCAGAAAAGGGAACCTTCGTGCACTGCTTCTGGGAATCTAAATTGGTACAGCCACTATGGAAAACACTATGGAGGGTCCTCAAAACACTAAAGAATTTAAAAACTTCTCAGTGGATAATGTTTTTTTCCTCTAGTTCTTTTATTATTAAATGCTTGTTTTTTTATGTTTTAATTACCCATCTTCATTATGATATGGTGTTTACCCAGAACAGAAATCAATGCTTCGTTCCTTCAAAATGAATATTTTGGTTAAACAAAATAAAGAAAAGGAAGAAAGAAGAAAAAAAAGTCAGCTGATCACACGTGATGTGTTGAGTGACTTAAATGATTTACTTTCTGGAACAAGCTCCTACCTCCTTCTGGAATTATAATACTTTGTAGATCAACACTGGTATGGGCACTACACTTTGAGTAACACTGCCCTAAAATATTGAGTTTCATTGGGGCTAGTCAATTTTATAAGTGTTTTAGTGATATTTGAGAAAAATGTGTATTCTCTGTGTGGTACAAAATATTATAAAGCTAATAACAGGTTTATTTATCATATTAATAAATCATCTGAATTCTTACTCTTTTGTCTATTTATTCTGTAAGTTTCTTTAGAAGTCATGTTAAAGCCTTCCGCATCATTGTGGATTTGACAATTTCTCTTCATATTCCTAATACGTTTCAATGTCATGCTCTTTGTTTCATAAAGGTTCATAACTGTTAAATCTTGGTGGATTATAATTATTATAAAATATATCACTTTTATTGTATTAAATGCATTTTACATTAAATTCTATTTCATCTTATTTCTATATTGCTAGTCTTGCTTTTCTTTTGGTAGAATTTATCCAGTCTATCACTCTGTCCTTTTATTTCCAAATTCTTTCTGTGTGTGGGGGGGTGTTTATTGGAGTATAATTATTTTACAATGTTGTGGTAGCTTCTGCTATACAAAGAAGTGAATCAGCTATATGTATACATATATCCCCTCCCTCTTGGACCTCCCCCCCTCCATCCCACCCATCTAGGTTGTCACAGAGCACCGAGCTGAGCTCCCTGTGCTATACAGCAGGTTCCCACTAGCTATCTATTTTACACATGGTACTGTATATATGTCATTTCTAAATCTCCCAATTCATCCCACCCCCGCTTCCCCCCCGTGTCCACAAGTCTCTACATCTATACCTCTATTCATGCCCTGCAAATAGGTTCATCTGTACCTTTTTCCTATATTCCACATATATGCATTAATATACTATATTTATTTTTCTCTTTCTGATTTACTTCACTCTGTATGACAGACTCCATGTCCATCCACATCTCAAGGAACCCAGTTTCATTCCTTGTTATCGCTGAGTAATATTCCATTGTATATATGTACCACATCATCTTTATCCATTCATCTGTCAGTGGACATTTAGGTTGCATCCATATCCTGGCTATTATAAATAGTGCTGCAATGAACATTAGGGTACATGTGTCTTTTTAAATTATGGTTTTCTCAAAGTATATGCCCAGTAGTGGGATTGCTGGGTCATATGGTAGTTCTATTTTTAGTTTTTTAAGGAACCTCCATACTGTTCTCCATAGTGACTATATCAATTTACATTCCCACCCACAGGCAAGAGGGTTCCCTTTTCTCCACACCCTGTCATTTATTGTTTGTAGATTTTTTGATGATGGCCATTCTGATTAGTAGTTTTGATTTGCATTTCTCTAATAATTAGTGATAATTAGTTGGCCATCTGTATGTCGTCTTTTTTAAAAAAATAAATTTATTTTATTTAATTATTTTTGGCTGTGTTGGGTCTTTGTTGTTGTGCGTGGGCTTTCTCTAGTTGTGGCGAGTGGGGGCTGCTCTTCGTTGTGGTTCATGGACTTCTCATTGCGGTGGCTTCTTTTGTTGTGGAGCATGGGCTCTAGGTGCATGGGCTTCAGTAGTTGCGGCATGCAGTCTTAGTACTTGTGGCTCACGGGATGTAGAGCACAGGCTCAGTAGTTGTGGCACATGGGCTTAGTTGCTCCACGGCATGTGAAATCTTCCTGGACCAGGGCTCAAACCCGTGTCCCCTGCATTGGCAGGCGGATTCTCAACCACTGCGCCACCAGGGAAGCCCCTGTATGTCTTCTTTGGAGAAATGTCTATTTAGGTCTTCTGCCCATTTTTTCACTGGGTTGTTTGTTTTTTTGATGTTGAGCTGCATGAGCTGTTTGTATATTTTGGAGATTAATCCTTTGTCAGTTGCTTCATTTGCAAGTATTTTCTCCCAGTCTGAGGGTTGTCTTTCATCTTGTTTATGGTTTCCTTTGCTGTGCAAAAGCTTTTAAGTTTCCACTTATTGACGAGGCTGTCTTTTCTCCATTGCATATTCTTGTCTCCTTTGTCATAGATTAGGTGACCATTGGTGGGTGAATTTAACTCTGGGCTTTGTATCCTGTTTTGTTGATTTATATTTCTGTTTTTGTGCCAGTACCATACTGTCTTGATTACTGCAGCTTTGTAGTATAATCTTAAGTCAGGGAGCCTGATTCCTCCATCTCCGTTTTTCTTTCTCAAGGTTACTTTGGCTATTTGGGGTCTTTTGTGTTTCCATACAAATGGTAAAATTTTTTGTTCTAATTCTGTGAAACATGCCATTGGTAGCTTGATAGGGATTGCATTGAATCTGTAGATTGTTTTGGGTAGAATAGTCAGTTTCACAATATTGATTCTTCCAGTCGAGGAACATGTTACATCTCTCCATCTGTTTGTATCATCTTTGATTTCTTTCATCAGTGTTTTATAGTTTTCTGAGTATAGGTCTTTTGTCTCCTTAGGTAGGTTTATTCCTAGGTATTTTATTCTTTTTTGTTACAATGGTAAAATGGGATTGTTTCCTTAATTTCTCTTTGTGGTCTTTCATTGTTAGTGTATAGGAATGCAAGAGATTTCTGTGCATTAGTTTTGTATCCTGAAACTTTACCAAATTCATCGATTAGCTCTAGTAGTTTTCTGGTGACATCTGTAGGATTTTCTATGTATAGTATCATGTCATCTGCAGACAATGACAGTTTTGCTTCTTCTTTTCCAATTTGGATTCCTTTTATTTCTTTTTCTTCTCTGATCGCCATGGCTAGGACTTCCAAAACTATGTTGAATAATAGTAGTGAGAGTGGACATCCTTGTCTTGTTCCTGATCTTAGAGGAAATGGTTTCAGTTTTTCACCATTGAGAATGATGTTTATTGTTGGTCTGTAGTATATGGCCTTTATTATGTTGAGGTAGGTTCCCTCTATGTCCACTTTCTGGGTAGTTTTTTATCATAAATTGGTGTTGAATTTTGTCAAAAGCTTCTTCTGCATCTATTGAGATTATCATATGGTTTTTATTCTTTAATTTGTTAATATGGTGTATCACATTGATTTGTGTGTATTACAGAATTCTTGCATCCCTGGGATAAATCCCACTTGATCATGGTGTTTGATCCTTTTAATAAGTTGTTGGATTCTGTTTGGTAGTATTTTTGTTGAGGATTTTTACATCTATGTTCATCAGTGATATTGGTCGCTAATTTTCCTTTTTGGTGATATCTTTGTCTGGTTTTAGTATCAGGGTGGTGGTGACCTCGTAGAATGAGCTTGGGAGTGTTCCCTCCTTTGCAGTTTTTGGGAAGAGTTTGAGAAGAATGGGTGTTAGCTCTTCTCTAAATGTTTGATAGAATTTGCCTGTGAAGTCATCTGGTCCTGGACTTCTGTTTGTTGGAAGATTTTTAATTACAGTTTCAATTTCATTACTTGTGATTGGTCTGCCTGTTTTCTAATTCTTCCTGGTTCAGTCTTGGAAGTTTGTACCTTTCCAAGAATTTGTCCATTTCTTCCTGGTTGTCCATTTTATTGGCATATAGTTGCTTGTAGTAGTCTCTTATGATCCTTTGTATTTCTGCAGTGTTGGTTGTAATTTCTTCTTTTGCATTTCTAATTTTATTGATTTGAGTCCTCTCCGTTTTTTCCTTGATGAGTCTGGCTAGTGGTTTATCAATTTCGTTTAGCTTCTCAAAGTACCAACTTTTAGTTTTATTGATCTTTGCTATTGTTTTCTTTGTTTCTATTTAATTTATGTCTGTTCTGATCTTTATGATTTCTTTCCTTCTACTAACTTTGGGGTATTTGTTGTTCTTCTTCTTCTTTCTCTAGTTGCTTTAGGTGTAAGATTAGATTGTTTATTTGAGATTTTTCTTATTTCTTGAGGTGAGATTGAATTGCTATAAACTTCCCTCTTAGAACTGCTCTTGCTGCATCCCATAGGTTTGGGGTAATTGTGTTTTCATTGTCATTTGTTTCTGTGTATTTTTTTATTTCCTCTTTGATTTCTTCAGTGATCTGTTGGTTATTTAGTAGCATATTGTTTAGCCTCCATGTGTTTGTGTGTGTGTGTGTGTTTAATTAATTTATTTATTTAGTTTTGGCTGTATTGTGTCTCCATTGCTCTACGGGGGCTTTCTCTAGTTGCGGTGAGTGGGGGCTACTCTTCGTTGCAGTGCGCATGCTTCTCATTGTGGTGGCTTCTGTTGTGGAGCATGGGCTCTAGGCATTCGGGCTTCAGTAGTTGTGGCTTGCGAGCTGTAGAGCTCAGGCTCAGTAATTGTGGCATACGGGCTTAGTTGCTCTGCGGCATGTGGGATTTTCCTGGACTAGGGCTCGAACCCGTGTCCCCTGCATTGGCAGGTGGATTCTTAACCAATGCACCAGCAAGGAAGTCCCTGTTTGTGTTTTTTACAGTTTTTTTTTTCCCTGTAATTGATTTCTAATCTCATAGTGTTGTGGGAGTAAAAGATGCTTGATACAATTTCAGTTTTCTTAAATTTACTGAGACTTGATGTGTGACCCAAGATGTGATCTATCCTGGAGAATGTTCCATGTGCACTTGAGAAAAAAGTGTCTTCTGCCGCTTTTGGGTGGAATGTCCTATAAATATCAGTTAAGTCTATCTGCTCTATTATGTCATTTAAAGCTTGTGTTTCCTTTTTAATTTTCTGTCTGGATGATCTCTCCATAGGTATAAGTGGGGTGTTAAAGTCCCCCCTTATTATTGTGTTACTAAAGGAACTCCTTTAGTCAATTTCCCCTTTTATGGCTGTTAGCATTTGCCTTATGTATTGAGGTCCTCTATGTTGGGTGCTTAAATATTTATATTTGTATATCTTCTCCTTGGATTGATCCATTGATAATTATGTATTGTCCTTCCTTGTCTCTTGTAACAGTCTTTATTTTAAAGTCTATTTTATATGATATGAGTATTGCTACTCCAGCTTTCTTTTGATTTCCATTTGCATGGAATATCTTTTTCCATCCCCTCACTTTCAGTCTGTATGTGTCCCTAGGTCTGAAGTGGGTCTCTTGTAGATAGCATATATATGGGTCTTGTTTTGTATCCATTCAGCCAGTCTGTGTCTTTTGGTTGGAGCATTTAATCCAGTTATATTCAAGGTAGTTATCAATATGTATGTTCCTATTACCATTTTCTTAATTGTTTTGGGTTTGTTTTTGTAGGTCTTTTTCTTCTCTCGTGTTTCTTGCCTAGACAAGTTCCTTTAGCATTTGTCGTAAAGCTGGTTTGGTGGTGATGAATTCTCTTAGCTTCTGCTTGTCTGTAAAGCTTTTGATTTCTCTGTCGAATCTGAATGAGATCCTTGCTGGGTAGAGTAATCTTGTTTGTAGGTTTTTCCCTTTCATTACTTTAAATATATCCTGCCACTCCCTTCTGACCTGCAGAGTTTCTCCTGAAAAATCAGCACATAACCTTATGGGTATTCCCTTGTATGTTGTTTGTTGCTTTTCCCTTGCTGCTTTTAATATTTTCTCTTTGTTTTTAGTGTTTGTTAGTATGATTAATATGTGTCTCAGCATATTTCTACTTGGGTTTATCCTGTATGGCACTCTTTGCACTTCCTGGACGTGGGTGGCTATTTCCTTTCCCTTGCTAGGGATGTTTTTGACTATAATCTCTTCAAATATTTTCTCAGACCCTTTCTTTTTCTCTTCTTCTTCTGGGACCCCTGTAATTTGAATGTTGGTGTGTTTAATGTTGTCCCAGAAGTCTCTGAGACTGTCTTCAATTCTTTTCATTCTTTTTTCTTTTCTTTTTTTTTTTTTTTGTTTACGTCGGGTCTTTGTTGTTCTGCACGCGCTTTCTCTAGTTGCAGCTAGCAGAGGCTACTCTTTGTTGTGGTGTGCAGCTTCTCATTGTGGTGGCTTCTCTGGTTGCGGAGCATGGGCTTTAGGTGTGTGGACTTCAGTAGTTTTGGCTTGTGGGCTCTAGAGTGCAGGCTCAGTAGTTGTGGTGCACGGGCTTAATTGTTCTGCAGCACATGGGGTCTTCCCGGACCAGGGATCGAACCTGTGTCCCCTGCATTGGCAGGTGGATTCTTCTTTTTTTAAAAAAAATAAATTTATTTATTTATTTTTGGTTGCATTGGGTCTTTGTTACTGTGTGGGGCTTTCTCTAGCTGCGGAGAGCAGGGGCGACTCTTTGTTGTGGTGCGCGGGCTTCTCATTGTGGTGGCTTCTCTTTGTTTCAGAGTATGGGCTCTAGGGTGAAGACTCAGTAGTTGTGGTGCATGGGTGTAGTTGTTCCACAGCATGTGGGATCTTCCCTAACCAGGGCTCAAACCTGTGTCCCCTGCTTTGGCAGGCAGATTGTTAACCACTGCACCACAAGGGAAGACCTGGCAGATGGATTCTTAACCACTGCACCACCAGGGAAGTCCCATTCGTTTTTCTTTATTCTGCTCCTTGGCATTTATTTCCACCGTTCTATCTTCCAGCTCACTTATACGTTCTTCTGCCTCAATTATTCTGCTATTGATTCCTTTTAGTGTATTTTTCATTTCAGTTATTGTGTTGTTCATCACTGATTGTTTGTTCTTTAGTTTTTCTAGGTCCTTGTTAAACATTTCTTGTATTTTCTCGATCCATGCCTCCATTCTATTTCTAAGATTCTGGATCATCTTTACTATCATTACTCTGAATTCTTTTTCAGGTAGGTTGCCTATTTCCTCTTCATTATTTGGTCTCGTAGGTTTTTACCTTGCTCCTTTGTCTGTAACATTTTTTTGTCACCTCATTTTTTTTTGATGGGTGGGGCTGTGTTCCTTTCTTATTGGTTGTTTGTCCTGAGGCATCCAGCCCTGGAGTTTGCAGGCAGTTGAGTGGAGCTGGGTCTTGGTGCCAAGATGAGGACCTCCAGGAGAGCTCACACTGGTTAATTTTCCCTGATGTCTGAGTTTCTCTGTTCTTCCAGTGGTTTGGGCTTGGCGCTGCCACCACGGGAGCTCAGGCCTGACCCCCAGCCTGGAAACCAAGAACTGGCAAGCCATGTAATGCCGCAAAGAAAAAGAATAAAAAATAAAGTAAAATTAGAAGAATAAAAAATATATTAGAAAAAAATAAAAATGAAACCACCACAAGAAAGCAAAACAGAACCACAACAGCAAAAAAATAAAAAAATAAATAAAATTAAAAATTAAAAGATAAGAATAATAAAAAAAAAGGCTGGAAGAGGCCTTGGGGGGTATGCGGGAGGGACTTAGGCCTAGGACTTCTGTGGCTTGAAGAGGCCTTAGTGGCTGGAGTTGGGGGGTTTAGACCCAGGACCCGTGCAGCCAGAAAAGGCCTTATGGGGAGAGGACTTTGACCAAGTACCCATGTGGCCAGAAGAGGCCTTGAGGGAGGGCTTAGGCCCAGGATCTGCGTGGCCAGAAAAGGCCTTGGTGTGGGGGCGGGGCTCAGGCCTGGGTCCCATGTGGCCAGAGGGTCCTCTGGAGTGGGAGCTCAGGCCCAGGACACCAGCAGGCTCTCCGGGACCCAAGGCAGTGGGGGAGATGCTGGCCATGTTCCCCTCTGATCCCCCGATTCCCTGAAGTTCCCTCTCCCACCCCACCAATACCCATGCCCTGAGTGGGCCCCTCCGAGTGTGGGAACCTCTCCCTTTCCCCAGCCCCTCCTCAGGGGCCCCGGTCCTGTACCACATCCACTTTTCTTCCCCCCCTTCCCTCCCACATCCTACCTGGTCGCGTGGGGATTCCTCTCATCCCTTTAGGTGTCCAAGGTCCCCCACCAACGCCTAGTAGATGGCCTACTTGTGAGGAGACGCGAACTCCGCCATCCTGACTTTGTGCCCTTAGCCCACTATTGTCTTTCTGTGTGTCTTTAAGGGTGTCTTTTATAAGTAGCATATATCTGGACTAAATTTTTTTAAACCCAATTTTAGATACTTAATCTTTTTCTAGGGGAATTTAACCCATTCACATTTGCTGTAATTATTGATAATTTTGTATTTAGTCTTACCACCCTATTTTATGTTTGCTATTGACAATGCTTTCTTGTAACTGTTGTGTAGTCCCCCTTTTTGCTGACGTTACCAAATTTTTTTGTTTAGTTTTACTTTCCTTTTTTCTCCCCTGCCATTTCCTCTTAGTACAGTAGTTCTGTTATGCTAGTGTGAGTAGTTAAAATCACCCAGAGTACTTCTTAAATGCAGATGCCTGGACCCCTCAGAGATTATGATTCTGTACATGCAAGGGTATGCTGCCTAGGAATCTGCATTTTAAACTTATATCACAAATGGTTCTGTAGCAGATGATTTTAAGATTAAGCATTAAGAATTAATGCTCTAGTCTGGAAGTCAAACTTTGTTTCTATTCTGCAAGGTATTATTTTAGCAAATAATCTAAATCTACATTTTTATACATGTCATGATATTTTCTGTATAATCTTCTGCATCTAAGCAAGTTTTTTTAAAGCATCCTTTTACTTTCTCTCAACTTACATTTTTAAACTAATTTAAGTTCTGCATCATTTTACATTAAATTTCTGCTTTTTTTTTTTTTTTTTTGCGGTATGCGGGCCTCTCACTGTTGTGGCCTCTCCCGTTGTGGAGCACAGGCTCCGGACACGCAGGCTCAGCGGCCATGGCTCATGGGCCCAGTGGCTCCGCGGCATGTGGGATCTTCCTGGACCGGGTCACAAACCTGTGTCCCCTGCATTGGCAGGCGGACTCTCAACCGCTGCGCCACCAGGGAAGCCCTAAATTTCTGCTTTTTAACAGAATCCTTTTTACTGAATAGTTCACTGCCAGATTTGCAGCAATTATATATACCTGCCTATGGATTTAATAGGTTTTTTTCCTAATCACTACTTCTACTTTTTAAAAACTTTAAAAAATGATGAAATATAGCATACATTCAGAAAAAATACATAAACCGTGAAATAAAGTGAAGTAAAGTGAAAATCATTACCCAGGTTAACAAATAGAATATTTCTAGCATTCCAGAATCTGCATATGTGTCCTTTGACAATCACAACATAGTCCCTTCCTAAAAGGAAAAAAAAAAACCACTCTCCTGATTTGTATGGTAATCATTTCTTTGCTTTACTTTATAGTTTTACTGTTTACTGTCTGTTGTTTGCATCACAAACAATAGTTAATTTAGCTTTGCCTGTTTTTGAAGTTTTATGTTTGGAACTATATAGTATATGTTACTCTGTGCCTGGCTTATTTTTTCAATATCATGTCTTTAATATTCATCTATTTTTGTGGTATATAACTATAATTCATACATATATTCCACAGTTTATTATCAATTATAGTGTTGATGGATATTTGAGTCATTTCTGGTTTTGGGACACTCTAAACAGTGCTGTTATGAACACACTAGTGTATGCTAGTATACAGTATACAGGCATGTTCTGACACCAGTTCTCTGAAACCAGCTGGATATTCTACAATTCAATTCAATTTTGACCCTAACTATCCAGAGCTGGTGCAGACCCCCCAAATTAAAGGCATAGTCCTTTGTAAGATAGTCTCCACTTCAGATGTAACCTGCAAATCTCAGGGACACTCACACTTTTGTCTGGATAGCTAGGAGTTTCAAAATGTTTGGTTTCTATCCTAACTGTGGTGGACCTCAGTAAAATTGTGATTCTGACCACCTGGAGTTCACTTCAGGTCCCACAGGAATTCAGTCCTTCAAAAGACTGGCCTCACTTTAGATACCAACTGCAGGTCTTGGGGGGCAGTCTGCATTTCTGACTGACTGGCTGTACATTTGGGAGTCCCCATGACCTTCTCAGATTTGATAATTTGCTAGAATGACTCATAGTACTCATTGAAAACACAGTACTTATGATTACAGTTTTATTATAAGGAATACAGATTAGACAAAGCCAAAGAGATGCATAGAGCAAAGTATGGTGTGTTTGTAGGGGGAGAGCAGAGCTTCCAAGCCTTCTCATTATGGAATCTGGGTTCATCACCCTCCCAGCACATTGATGTGTCGACTAACCAGAAAGTTCCACTGCACCTCAGTATCCAGTGTTTTTATTGGGGTTTTGTTATTATAGCTATGATTGATTAAACCATTGAATTAAATCTCCAGCCCCCCTCTTCTACCTACAGGTTAGGAGGCTTAAAGTCCTAACTTTCTAATGGTGTGCTTGGTTTTTCTGGTGACCAGCACTGGTCTTGAAGTTAGCTGGGGACCCACCATGAGTCATCTCATTAGCATAACAAAGACATTCTTATCACTCACTTCAAGGATTTTTGAACCTCTGTGCTAGAAACCAGGGACAAAGACAATATATCCTTATTATACCACCACAGATAAAGCATTTTTTGGTGGCATACACCTAAGAGTGGTATTGTTAAGTTATAATAAATGCATATCTTTAGGTTTGCTAGAAAATGGGAAATAGTTTTACAAGGTGATGATATTAATTTATAGTCTCAGTAGTAAAAGGTTTCTGAGAGCTCAAATTGTTGCACATCTTTGTTGAAACATGGAATTATCTTAGATTTTAGTTTTTGTCAATTTGGTAGATGCATTGTGGCATCTCACATTTTCTTTATTACTTATAATATCTTTCATTCTTGAGAGTTTTCACTGGGTATAGAATTTTAGGTTGGCAGTTGCTCTTTTGAAGCTTTTCTTTAAAACTATTTAGAGGGTACTTTTTTTGTTGGGGAACGTATCTGGCTCTTTTAAGATTTTTCTGTGTCCTTTGTTTTCTACAGTTTCTACATAATGTTATATCTAGATGTGAATTTCTTATTTATTCTACTAGAGAGCTTTGGTCTTCTTAAATGTCTGGATTGGTGTCTTTCTTTGGTTCTAGAAAAGCCTCAGCCATTATCCTTTTGAATATTGTCTGTACTCTGTTGCCTTTCTTTTTCTTCTGAGTATCTGATTAAATGTAGGTTACACTGCATTGCTCTATTTTCTGTCTTTTTATGATTTCTACTGTAAAAAGATAATAAGCAGAAACCTTAAGTAAGTAGAGGTGGGAGAACAGAAGGGGCAGCTCTAATGCCCTGTGGTGATAGCAGAGGCCCACAGGAAGGACGACTCCTCTTCTTTCCTGGCAACAACTCTGCTGATGTAAAGCCATGGACTCTTCATTTTCTTTAGCCCTCCCAACTTCCTTTTCCCTCTATAAAAACATTCTCCTTCCCTTGCTGTGTGGGGACTTGCATGTGGCTTGCTGTTGTTGTAATCCCAAATTGACCCATCTTTGCTGAAGAAATGACTGTTAGCATATTTGTTTTAGGTCATTGCTACCTTTTTAATTGCTCTGTGCTGCATTCTGGTTATTTCTTATAATTTATCTTATAAAGTTGTCTATTTCTTAAACATATCCATTGCAGTCTTGTTTTCAGTTATTTTTCAGCTCTAGAATTTCTATTTGGTTTTTTTTCAAATATGTAGTGCTAGTTTTTCCTGTTCTCAGAGCAGATATTTTCAAGCTTGCTTTTCAATTTCTTTTAACCTAACAAGCATAGTAATTTTCTGATGTGTCTGATAATGTCAATATATGAAGCTTTGGGGGTAATTTTCTGATGTTTGTTTTTCTGGTTCTTGCTCACAGAGTCTGTTTCCTCATGTGCCTGATTTATTTGACTATGTTATACACTGTAAATTAAAAATATTATTAATATGAATGATTTGATATATAGAATGAATATCTCTTCCTCCAGAGAGGATTTGCATTTGCTTTTTAGATGCCTGGGGGGACCGCTGATCTAGGATCATCATAGTCCAAGTTCAAGGCTTGAGATTCCCTGAGTGTGCAGTGATGTAAACCCATATAGTAAGACTGCACAAGTGTTTGTTTACTTCTGGTTCACACCATCCTAAGGATATAATCCATTAGGGTCTCAGTTAATTGTAAGGAGAGGCTTCTGTTAGATTTCCCATCTTGTGCAGGTCTTCAGCGTTGATTCTGTTTTTCTTGCCCTTTGAGACCACTAAAAAGAAAGTTCAGATTGGCTAGGATTGGCAAATACCCGTAGGGCCAAAGCAGATTTCCATGTTCACTTATCTCCTTGGGTTTCTGTTTTACCTTCAATTTGGTTTTGTATTTATTTTCTTGCTTATTCTTTTTTCTTTAGGTAAAAAGGTTTTTTTAAAAAGGTTTTATTTAGTGTTTTAGTTGTTTTCTGAGTAATTTTGCCTGCTATTACTGGAAACTGGCAGTATATTATGATTTTCTGAAATTTTTGTTTTGCTAAAAAGTAATCTAGAATAATTTTTTCTTTTAAGAAATGGTACATGAGCAGTAGATGTTCTCCATCTTTGCATGTTCCAGAAAGTCTTTGCTTTGCCCTTATATCTGGTTGATAATTTGGATATAGTAGTATAGGTTTGAAATACTTTTCTTCACCTATAGTCTTGGCAGAGTTTTCTGGCCTGAATTCCCCATGACATGACTTTCCCCAAGGTACTCCCTCCAAATGGGAGGTCTTAATATGGCCGAGGGCTAGGATACCTTGTAGTATACACTGACAGGAAAAGGAAAACCACTGAGGACCCACACTGATGACCACGTGAGGAAATCTTTACATTGGTGGTGGAAAATATTAATCTGTTTTACTCCTGGGTTTGGCTGGCGTGTTTCAAAAAAAAAAAAAAAGTCTTGCCTATTGTGGAGGTCTGGAGTTATACCAGGCCATCCTTAACTTTTCTCTATGCTCAAAGATTTGAGACAGGAGCCTTCTCTATGCAGATCCTTCATTTGATTGGAGGGCAGGTCTCAGGTGAATGCCAAAGCACTTAATAGCTATGCATTATTAGGGGAGGGGAAGCTTCATTACTGTAGATCTATTCTCTAGGACAGCAG
>NC_041217.1:69581198-69605173 GCF_002837175.3 Physeter macrocephalus
GTTGTGGAGCACAGGCTCCGGACACGCAGGCTCAGCGGCCATGGCTCATGGGCCCAGTGGCTCCGCGGCATGTGGGATCTTCCTGGACCGGGTCACAAACCTGTGTCCCCTGCATTGGCAGGCGGACTCTCAACCGCTGCGCCACCAGGGAAGCCCTAAATTTCTGCTTTTTAACAGAATCCTTTTTACTGAATAGTTCACTGCCACATTTGCAGCAATTATATATACCTGCCTATGGATTTAATAGGTTTTTTTCCTAATCACTACTTCTACTTTTTAAAAACTTTAAAAAATGATGAAATATAGCATACATTCAGAAAAAATACATAAACCGTGAAATAAAGTGAAGTAAAGTGAAAATCATTACCCAGGTTAACAAATAGAATATTTCTAGCATTCCAGAATCTGCATATGTGTCCTTTGACAATCACAACATAGTCCCTTCCTAAAAGGAAAAAAAAAAACCACTCTCCTGATTTGTATGGTAATCATTTCTTTGCTTTACTTTATAGTTTTACTGTTTACTGTCTGTTGTTTGCATCACAAACAATAGTTAATTTAGCTTTGCCTGTTTTTGAAGTTTTATGTTTGGAACTATATAGTATATGTTACTCTGTGCCTGGCTTATTTTTTCAATATCATGTCTTTAATATTCATCTATTTTTGTGGTATATAACTATAATTCATACATATATTCCACAGTTTATTATCAATTATAGTGTTGATGGATATTTGAGTCATTTCTGGTTTTGGGACACTCTAAACAGTGCTGTTATGAACACACTAGTGTATGCTAGTATACAGTATACAGGCATGTTCTGACACCAGTTCTCTGAAACCAGCTGGATATTCTACAATTCAATTCAATTTTGACCCTAACTATCCAGAGCTGGTGCAGACCCCCCAAATTAAAGGCATAGTCCTTTGTAAGATAGTCTCCACTTCAGATGTAACCTGCAAATCTCAGGGACACTCACACTTTTGTCTGGATAGCTAGGAGTTTCAAAATGTTTGGTTTCTATCCTAACTGTGGTGGACCTCAGTAAAATTGTGATTCTGACCACCTGGAGTTCACTTCAGGTCCCACAGGAATTCAGTCCTTCAAAAGACTGGCCTCACTTTAGATACCAACTGCAGGTCTTGGGGGGCAGTCTGCATTTCTGACTGACTGGCTGTACATTTGGGAGTCCCCATGACCTTCTCAGATTTGATAATTTGCTAGAATGACTCATAGTACTCATTGAAAACACAGTACTTATGATTACAGTTTTATTATAAGGAATACAGATTAGACAAAGCCAAAGAGATGCATAGAGCAAAGTATGGTGTGTTTGTAGGGGGAGAGCAGAGCTTCCAAGCCTTCTCATTATGGAATCTGGGTTCATCACCCTCCCAGCACATTGATGTGTCGACTAACCAGAAAGTTCCACTGCACCTCAGTATCCAGTGTTTTTATTGGGGTTTTGTTATTATAGCTATGATTGATTAAACCATTGAATTAAATCTCCAGCCCCCCTCTTCTACCTACAGGTTAGGAGGCTTAAAGTCCTAACTTTCTAATGGTGTGCTTGGTTTTTCTGGTGACCAGCACTGGTCTTGAAGTTAGCTGGGGACCCACCATGAGTCATCTCATTAGCATAACAAAGACATTCTTATCACTCACTTCAAGGATTTTTGAACCTCTGTGCTAGAAACCAGGGACAAAGACAATATATCCTTATTATACCACCACAGATAAAGCATTTTTTGGTGGCATACACCTAAGAGTGGTATTGTTAAGTTATAATAAATGCATATCTTTAGGTTTGCTAGAAAATGGGAAATAGTTTTACAAGGTGATGATATTAATTTATAGTCTCAGTAGTAAAAGGTTTCTGAGAGCTCAAATTGTTGCACATCTTTGTTGAAACATGGAATTATCTTAGATTTTAGTTTTTGTCAATTTGGTAGATGCATTGTGGCATCTCACATTTTCTTTATTACTTATAATATCTTTCATTCTTGAGAGTTTTCACTGGGTATAGAATTTTAGGTTGGCAGTTGCTCTTTTGAAGCTTTTCTTTAAAACTATTTAGAGGGTACTTTTTTTGTTGGGGAACGTATCTGGCTCTTTTAAGATTTTTCTGTGTCCTTTGTTTTCTACAGTTTCTACATAATGTTATATCTAGATGTGAATTTCTTATTTATTCTACTAGAGAGCTTTGGTCTTCTTAAATGTCTGGATTGGTGTCTTTCTTTGGTTCTAGAAAAGCCTCAGCCATTATCCTTTTGAATATTGTCTGTACTCTGTTGCCTTTCTTTTTCTTCTGAGTATCTGATTAAATGTAGGTTACACTGCATTGCTCTATTTTCTGTCTTTTTATGATTTCTACTGTAAAAAGATAATAAGCAGAAACCTTAAGTAAGTAGAGGTGGGAGAACAGAAGGGGCAGCTCTAATGCCCTGTGGTGATAGCAGAGGCCCACAGGAAGGACGACTCCTCTTCTTTCCTGGCAACAACTCTGCTGATGTAAAGCCATGGACTCTTCATTTTCTTTAGCCCTCCCAACTTCCTTTTCCCTCTATAAAAACATTCTCCTTCCCTTGCTGTGTGGGGACTTGCATGTGGCTTGCTGTTGTTGTAATCCCAAATTGACCCATCTTTGCTGAAGAAATGACTGTTAGCATATTTGTTTTAGGTCATTGCTACCTTTTTAATTGCTCTGTGCTGCATTCTGGTTATTTCTTATAATTTATCTTATAAAGTTGTCTATTTCTTAAACATATCCATTGCAGTCTTGTTTTCAGTTATTTTTCAGCTCTAGAATTTCTATTTGGTTTTTTTTCAAATATGTAGTGCTAGTTTTTCCTGTTCTCAGAGCAGATATTTTCAAGCTTGCTTTTCAATTTCTTTTAACCTAACAAGCATAGTAATTTTCTGATGTGTCTGATAATGTCAATATATGAAGCTTTGGGGGTAATTTTCTGATGTTTGTTTTTCTGGTTCTTGCTCACAGAGTCTGTTTCCTCATGTGCCTGATTTATTTGACTATGTTATACACTGTAAATTAAAAATATTATTAATATGAATGATTTGATATATAGAATGAATATCTCTTCCTCCAGAGAGGATTTGCATTTGCTTTTTAGATGCCTGGGGGGACCGCTGATCTAGGATCATCATAGTCCAAGTTCAAGGCTTGAGATTCCCTGAGTGTGCAGTGATGTAAACCCATATAGTAAGACTGCACAAGTGTTTGTTTACTTCTGGTTCACACCATCCTAAGGATATAATCCATTAGGGTCTCAGTTAATTGTAAGGAGAGGCTTCTGTTAGATTTCCCATCTTGTGCAGGTCTTCAGCGTTGATTCTGTTTTTCTTGCCCTTTGAGACCACTAAAAAGAAAGTTCAGATTGGCTAGGATTGGCAAATACCCGTAGGGCCAAAGCAGATTTCCATGTTCACTTATCTCCTTGGGTTTCTGTTTTACCTTCAATTTGGTTTTGTATTTATTTTCTTGCTTATTCTTTTTTCTTTAGGTAAAAAGGTTTTTTTAAAAAGGTTTTATTTAGTGTTTTAGTTGTTTTCTGAGTAATTTTGCCTGCTATTACTGGAAACTGGCAGTATATTATGATTTTCTGAAATTTTTGTTTTGCTAAAAAATAATCTAGAATAATTTTTTCTTTTAAGAAATGGTACATGAGCAGTAGATGTTCTCCATCTTTGCATGTTCCAGAAAGTCTTTGCTTTGCCCTTATATCTGGTTGATAATTTGGATATAGTAGTATAGGTTTGAAATACTTTTCTTCACCTATAGTCTTGGCAGAGTTTTCTGGCCTGAATTCCCCATGACATGACTTTCCCCAAGGTACTCCCTCCAAATGGGAGGTCTTAATATGGCCGAGGGCTAGGATACCTTGTAGTATACACTGACAGGAAAAGGAAAACCACTGAGGACCCACACTGATGACCACGTGAGGAAATCTTTACATTGGTGGTGGAAAATATTAATCTGTTTTACTCCTGGGTTTGGCTGGCGTGTTTCAAAAAAAAAAAAAAGTCTTGCCTATTGTGGAGGTCTGGAGTTATACCAGGCCATCCTTAACTTTTCTCTATGCTCAAAGATTTGAGACAGGAGCCTTCTCTATGCAGATCCTTCATTTGATTGGAGGGCAGGTCTCAGGTGAATGCCAAAGCACTTAATAGCTATGCATTATTAGGGGAGGGGAAGCTTCATTACTGTAGATCTATTCTCTAGGACAGCAGTCCCCCTGGCACTGGTTTTGTGGAAGACAGTTTTTCCATGGATGGGGTGGGTGGGTGGGGATGGTTCAGGCGGTAATGCGAGCAATGGGGAGTGATGGGGAGCAGCAGGTGAAGCTTTGCTCCTTCTCCTGAGGCTCACCTCCTGCTGTGCGGCCTGGTTCCTAACAAGGGTTGGGAACCACTGCTCTAGGAAGTATTTTGGTTAATTAATCTGGATGCCTTTGACTTCCTTTTCTTACCTGACTATACTGTCTAGGACCTGAGATCCTTGCCTAGTTCCTGATCTTAAAGTAGTGAGAACTCCAGGAGGTTGGTTTGGGCTTTAACACCTGTATAGGTAAAGAAAAATATGCTTTGGGAGATGAAGAGGTAGGATGGAGGGTTCTGTATAAATCTAGGACCCTTGGTGAACTGCATGTTAAGGGAAAGGAGAATTAGGAAAAATGCTACTCATTACCAAAATAAGGAAGTGGCAAGGAAATAGATATATACTTAGGCTTTAGGTGAAAAATGAATCCCCTAAAAATTGACACCCCAGGCCTGCACATTACAGTGATTTGCAGTCTGAATTTACATAATCCACATGATATAATGACTCCCAAGCAAAGACATTAACAACAAAAACAATTGCCTTCTTGGGATACTTTGGTGTCTTGGAATATTTTTTTTGTCTTAGTTCTTTGTTGACTGGATGCTGAGCCAGTATATTTGTATTCATTAAAGAGATGTTCAGCTTGAAGTTGGTAGCATAATGTTGACCTTTTCTTTCTCTTCTTGTGAATGATGTAATAGCAAAGAGGGGAATTAGAATCAAAATATAAATATAATTTTATATATTTGGAAAAATTAGGAAACAGCTAAAAATGTCAAATCAGAAAGTAAGTGGAATGGCTTCTAAAAGCAGAGAAAATCAAGCAGGGTTGTATACAGAAGCAAACAGGGAGAGTTTTCCAGCAAGGATTACTTCCTAAAGTTAAGAGTACATATGGAGGTAAAAAGTAAATTTTTCATTTTCATTAATGGTAAATATAGCAAACAGACTGGTAGGAGAAGGTTTTCTGGACCCAGTTTGTTTCCAGAACCTGAGAAAGTGGGATTAAGTGAGAAATCATGTAACAAGCCGTATGTGGAAACATTCAGTTTCAGTGGTATATGAGTCAGGAAAAGGGTAGATTTTTCACTGAAGAATTTTACAGCCATCTATCTTAATTGGTTGAGAGAAGCAATTGATAAACAGTATAACCAAAGCCAAAGATCATAAAGAAGACTTCAGGTAGCATCGAACACAGTCTATGTTCAGAAAAAAAAAGCCTCAGTCAAAGATAAGTAGGTAGAAAAGGAATCATTGCAGGATCTCTACTACAATACAACAAGAAAATGGGATCATTGAAGGAACTGAAAACAATTGGAATATGAAGAACAGATCTCAGCAAAACATCTTTATAGAAGAAATGAAAATTATTCCCAAGTTAAAATATAAAATGAAATTGCTTCCACAAACAACAGAAAACACCACAGCAGATACAAGAGTTCAGGGAAAAGATAAAGCCTGAGCAATGAGGAGCAAGAACTGAAGTAGAAGAAAACATGTATCACATCATTGAAAGTGAAATTTGAAGGAGAACAGGGAGAGTAGACAGGGCTGAGGACACTGATGAGGACTTGGAAAGGGATACCAAGTATAGAAATCAGGGAAAAAAATCAAAATGAAATGGAAATACAGTCAAACATTAATTAGGGAAAGGGAAAAATGATATGTATGGAATTAGGTAAAGGAGATCCAAAATACACATAATTGGAATCCCAGAAGAAGAAAATTGAAATAATAAAGATATTTTGGAAGACATGCAAAAATGTCGAATCACTTCTGACAGAAAGAAAAATCAGGTCAACATCAGATTTCTCTAGAGCCATGTACAATGACACAGTAGAACAGTGACTACAAAATTCTTTAAGAAAATCTGACCTAAAAAATCACCTCCATACAAATTATTGTTTAAATACAAATTCAAAAAAATCTTTTTGTCTTTTGCTTTTATATTTTTAATGTGAAAATGTTAAAAGAATTCATGAGCCCTTTTTAAAAAATCTAAGGTGGGTAAACATAACCAACTAAGAAATGACAAGAAAATGTACAGCAAAGAGAATGGCAAGGATAATTTAGTTGAACACTTAGAATTTAACAACCGTAACAATTAAGGGGCCAGAAGAGATTGTAAATATTATGTGCTTTGACACATAATAGGTTTTAAGTGATGTAATTACATATGTAATACATGAGTAATACAATAGGGAGAAAAAAGTAGAAAGTAGGAGGTAGTACGGATATACTGATTCCCTCATCTTTTGTAGCTGGAAAACAAAAGATGTAATATAAAATAGAAATGTCAAGTATTATAGGTATAAGTATACTTGAATACAAATATAATGCAATAAACTAAAATTGATAGCGGAGGAGAAGGAAGTAAAAGGGATGAAGAGGAAATACACTTCATGGTAACTATTATATACTCTCTAAGAAGATAGTTTTAAGGGTATTATATGAAGAATAGTTATAAAGAGAACCACTAGAACAAAAAATAACAAAATGTTTAAATTATCACAAAAAATACATCCAAAACAAAGGAATGAAGACATAGACTATATATTAAGTGAAAAAAAAAAAACAGTTTTAATGTATAACAGTGCTTGCTTTGATAGCACATATGTTCAAATATAAATAATATAATTGCAGAATAAAAACACAAATTATGTCAATAAATTAAAATAGGCCAAACTTATTTAAAAGAATTAGATTAAATCACAAGACAATAATCAATTCTAAAAGTGATTCAGAAAGGTTGAAAATGAAAGTGAGGACATACTCAGCCATAAAAAGAAACGAAACTGAGTTATTTCTGCTGAGGTGGATGGACCTAGAGTCTGTCATACAGAGTGAAGTAAGTCAGAAAGAGAAAAACAAATACTGTATGCTAACACATATATATGGAATCTAAAAAAAAATAAATAAATAAAGGTTCTAAAGAACCTAGGGGCAGGACAGGAATAAAGACGCAGACATAGAGAATGGACTTGAGGACATGGGGAGGGGGAATGGTAAGCTGGGACGAAGTGAGAGAGTGGCATGGACTTATATATACTACGAAATGTAAAATAGATAGCTACTGGGAAACAGCCGCATAGCACAGGGAGATCAGCTCGGTGCTTTGTGACCACGTAGAGGGGTGGGATAGGAGGGTGTGAGGGAGCTCCAAGAGGGAGGAGATATGGGGATATATGTATATGTATAGCTGATTCACTTTGCTATAAAGCAGAAACTAATACACCATTGTAAAGCAATTATACTCCAATAAAGATGTTAAAAAAAAAAAGTGAGAACAGTTACATTAGGCAAATTCAAATAAAAAGAATATCAGAGATGGGTGAATTCAGAGCAGACAAAAAGCATTAAACAAAAACAAAAGAAATGCCCTTTGTATTTGTAATACTCAGGGGTGCAATTTGTAATGAAGAAGAGTATTTACAAATATACTTTCATTAACTAATATAATATGAACATTTATAAATGAAAAATTATAGAAGATATGAGAAGAAATAGATACTAATAGTAGGAGACTTTAAATCACTTTTCTCAGTTCACTGTCAAGTGGACAAAAGGAATCTAAGAATATAGAAGCTTTCAATCTCAAAAATAAGATCAAATTGGTATACCTAACTCTACAGCCTGAAAACAAAGTGCATTTTTCATTCAAGTTCCCATGGCATAGTCACAAAATTTGGCCATACATTAATCCATAAATAAAATAACAAATTTTAAGAATATATAAAGAGAATAGAAAAACATTTTCTGGGACTTCCCTGGTGGTCCAGTGGTTAAGACTTCACCTTCCAATGCAGGGGGTGTGGGTTCGATACCTGGTTGGGGAACTAAGATCCCACATGCCTCGCAGCCAGAAGACCAAAACATAAAAAACCCAGAAGCAATATTGTAACAAATTCAATAAAGACTTTAAAAAATGGTCCACATTCAAAAAAATCTAAAAAAAAAATTCTAATCATAAGTTAATAAAAGAACATATTAAATAATGAAAAAATAAATTAAGGAAATAAGAATGATCATCTTTCCCATTTTGTGGGAAAAAAACAGCCTCTCTCTTAAAACAACATTCAACTACTCTACTAGACAACTAAAAAAAAAATCTAAACCCAAAATTGCAGAATATTTAGAAATTCAATAGCAATGTTAGAACTCCATTGTAATAACTTGTTAAATACTTCTAAGGCACTACTCAGGGAAATATTAATCATCTCAAAATTTATCTTATAAACAAGAAAGAATGAAAGTATATTAATCATATATCTCAAGAAGCTTTTAAAAAGTCCAATAAGATGATCCTATGGAAAGCAGAATGAAGGACTTAAGAAGGATAAATACAAAAATTAATGATTTAGGAAACAGAAAAAATGATAGATAAAACTAAAAGGTAAATGAAATCTATTCCTTTGAAACATTAATAAAACAGAAAAACCAATAGCTAATGTATAGAAAGGGTTCCACTAGAGAAACAGAATCAGTAATGAAAAATGAGTAAAAGAGAAAAACCAATAGCTAATCCATATCAGTCAGGGCTCCTCTAGAGAAACATAATGGCTTACATGATGTGTGCGTCCTGCCTAGGAAAGTCTGAAATCCTTGGGGCAGGCCATCAGGAAGGACAAGCTGGAACTCTGGCACAAGCTGAAATTGCAGTCCCTAGCAGAGTTTCTTGTGGGAAGCCTCAGTTCTGCTCTTAAGGCCTTTTAACTGATTGAATCATGCCCACTCAGGTTACTAGGAAAATCTTCCTTAAAGTACACTGATTATAAACTTTAATCACATCTACAAGATACCTTCACAGCAACACCTAGATAAGTGTTTGATTGAATAACTGGGGACTGTAGTTGACCGTCACCTAATCTAATCAGGAAAACAGGCAGGTAGCACAGATTCCTCATATAACAAAAGATAATTGAGGAAATACCTACAGATTACAAGAAAATAGGTAGAACCATAACAGCCTAGTTTTCTAAGTCTATTTGAATGAATTAGAAAACACTGAAGAACTGGATAATTTTCTAGGAATTTGTAAATGATCACAAGTAATTCCAGAAAAAGTAGAAAAATCAGAACATCAATTTCCACCAAAGAAATAGCAACTTTTTTCTAAGATCTATTCTTTGACTATCATTAAATAACAGATAATTTGATTGCCTTTTAAATTGTTCTATAGCATTACTGCCCACTAAAACTTTTTGTGGTGGTAGGGATGTTCTAACTCTACTGACCATTATAGGGAAGCACATGTGACTATTGAACACTCGAATGCAGCTAGTTCTATAGAGGGCCGAATCTTAATTTTATTTAATTCTAATTAACTTAAACTTAAGCAGCCATGTATTGCTATTGGCTACTGTACTGGACAGTGCAGTTCTAGAGCACATAAAAGAAAAGCGTTCATTCTTTTATGAAGTAAGCATATAATTGATAAATAATAAAGATTGAATATAAAAAACCCATAGATCAATCTCATTTAAAAAAATTGATGCAAATACCCTAGGAAACAGAAGCTAGTAGCACTTTAAAATCATAATATATAAAGACTGTATGGGGTTTATTCCAGGATTTACAAATGGTTCAGAAAGAGGAAACAATATAATTTGTCATGTTATGAGATCAACAGCAAAAACATGCCTAGAGGATGTCCACCATCATGAAAAATTTTGAACATCATTGTAGAGGTACTAACCTATATAATTAGGGAGAAGGAGGGAGGGAGTTTGGATTGTTCTTTTGAAAAACCCAAAAGAATCAAGTGAAATTTTATTCAGATAAGAGCATTTAGAAATATGAGTGGATATAAAATCCACATAAAGAGAACAATAGCCTTCATATCTGCAAATTATAAACAGTTGGAGGATATGATGGTGAAGAATCCAGTTATCATAACAGCAACAACGAGTAAAGTTTCTAAGAATAATCTGAAGAAATGTGTAAGATCTAGTTGAAGAAAACATTATAATCCCCTGCGGGACATAAAGGAGACTTCATAAGTGGAGAAGGATGCCATGTTATTGGACAGGGTTATGCAAGTTAAATCAGGAATTTAGTGTCATTTTACTAAATCACCAGTAGGACTTTTTTGGTTTGTTTTTGTTTGTTTCTTGCAATAAGGCAAGTTGATTTTAAAGTTCATATAGAAAAATTAAAAAGCAAGAATGGCCAGGAAAATTTTTATCATTAAACATAAAGTTATACAAATTGAAATAGTTTTATAGTAGCACATAAGTAGACCAATACATCAGAATAGAAAGCCCAAATATGGACCCCAATGCATGTGGGAATTTCAGCTCTGATAAAGGAATTATTTCAAATCAGTATATGCCGTTGACCTATGTAGAAAAAAATGTTGCACAATGCATACCTAACATTCCTAGATCAAAATGGATTCCAAGTGGATTAAAGATTTAAGTGCAAAAAGCAATAATGACTAGAAAAATCAAGAAAGTCTTTAAAAATAATTCTGTTTAGAACAATGCTTATCTAAGCATGCCACAAAATATAGCAGTCATGAAAATATTTATAAATTCAACTATATTAAAAAACCTTCATGACAAATGCAAAGTCAAAAGACAGATTATCTAGGAAAATGTTTATAAGTCATATTCCAAAGGACTGAGTCCTATACTATATAAGTGACTTTTATAGATTGTTGGAGAATAAACCAATAACTCACTAGAAAAAGAGGTAAAACTGGATTAAATAGTTCAGAGGAAAGAACATACAAGCATCTCATAAACTCATGAAAAGATGTGCAGCCTCCTATATAATTAGAAAAATGCACAATAAACTTCACTGAGATGCTAATTTTCATCAATCAGATTGACAAAGATCAAAAAATTTGAAAACAGTATGTTGGGAAATGTGTGGGAAAGAGACATTTATTGCTGTAGGAGAGCAAATTGCTATACTACTCTTTATGGCCATTGGATTTGTGTTTAGCCAGATTTTGTGATTGCAGTTTCAGGGGAATGTTGGAGAGGAATACAGATTTCAGGATATAAAGAAGACAGTTCTGCGACTATCTCACAGTCCAGTACTACATTTGTGCTAGTATTGTACTGTGATAGTAACATTGTACAATGGGGTGTAGTAGTCCACATCACACAATGGTGGTCTACAATTGCCTACTATAATTTGGGCCCTTGGCTTTTAATTTCCTTAGTGCCCATGAAGCCCTATTTAATTCATTCACTCATTCATTCATGTGATAAATATTTACTCTGTCCTAAATCATAGAAACTCTTCAACCCTGCACCTGTACTCCTAATTCTTGCTTTAGACATAGCAAATTTTGACCTGCAAATTGTAGACACAGTGGTTTGCTCTCACACTCTTTAATGTTGATTTTGCTGTTTTATCTGTGGCCTTATGAACCAGGGCACTGGTTAGCATCCATCTTTCTGCCTGTCCCGGCCCTGTGCAACCTACTAGCTCGGCTTACTGTCTATTGAGTCTCCAGTGAAGTGAAACAGTGCAGTGATACTCTGCCTAAGATATCTGCTGTCCCAACCGCAGGGTGTTAAATTCAAAAACAAATATGGATGGATTGCCTACTAAGACATAGAGCTAGAGATACAGCAACTATCGAGGGAGAACTTTTCTGTTCTGATGGCTTGTGGGGTGTAAATATTCAACCGGAGAAGTACTGCCCAGGGAGCATGGAGCCTGCTTCTTGGCAGGAGCCTTTCATTTAGGGCTGAAAGGGACAGACCAATTAGAAATGTGGTTCAAGAATGCCCTTGAGTAAGGAATGTGTTTAGTGAAGGGAAGCAGGTGTGCCAGCTGGACTGTAAAATCTTCCCACGTAAGGAAAAGAGGAAGTGTAACTAGGGAGGCAAACCTGTGCTCCTTGTCCAAGAGAGGCTGTAAGGAAATGGGCATAGATGAGGCTGACTAGGGATGACTGCCCAATTGAGAGGGAAGAACTCTGTAATAGGGAAATTCTCCCCAGAGTTCTGCAGACTCATTGCTGACAACCATAAAGATTAAATCAGGCAAGAGTTGTAAGCTAAGGAATTCTGAAATAAGGAGGTAAAGATGAGAGGCAAAACTTAATGCAAAGCAGGAGCTATATCTACATATATAGGGAGAGTGTGGAATCCTTCTCTTTGTAAAAAAGTAAAAGCGGCATGTTCATGGGAGCAGGACTTCTTTGAACGTTTATAATTAAATGGGTTTTAATTATGCATAGGTTGGTAAATGTTAATTGATGTGAATTGGAGAAAAGGGAAAAGTCTATCTGTAAGCATATGTGTGTCCCAAGTGACTAAATATTAAAGAACTATCTAAGGCATGATTCACTCTTTACATACAACGAGGAAGTGACGGGTCACTAGAGCTTCAGGGAGAGACGATGCGATTGGTACTTTCCCCACTCTTCCAAATGGCATGGTTGCTCTAACAGTCTTTCCCGTGGGTCCCTCCCACTACACGTTTTCTACTCCAGCTGTGGCTGCAGGGTATTAATAAGGGAATTAACAAATTATCCAAAATACTACAAATGCACATTGTTGAGCTTCCATCATTTTATTCATTATAGTTAATATCAAGAGCCTAATACGTGTCAATCACTATATTTAGTGCTTTACATAATCTTTTTCTAAAGAAGGCTTTAAAATGGAAGCATTATATGCATACAAATCACAAATCACATAAATACACAAATACATATACATGCATAAGTCATGAGCATATTGTGTGTTATCATAAAGTGAGCCTACCCATGTAATCACCACTTAGGTCAAGAAGTGGAATGTTCCCAGGACCCCAGAAGCATTCCTTATGTCTCCTCCCAGTGACTACTCTCTTTCTTCTTTCTGAAACTTACTGCTGTCGTGACTTCTAACACCATAGGTTGGTTATACCTCTTTTTGAACTTTGTGTAAAATGGAATCAAGCAGTTTGCATTGTTTTCCTCAACATTACGTTTGTGAGATTCACTCACTTTGTTCCATATAGTAGTAATTTATTCAATCTTGCTGCATTCTAATGTGTGGCTGTCACACAATTTATTCCTTTCAGGGTTAATGGAAATGTGGAAAGTTTCCACTATTTGGCTGTTATGAATATTGCATTTATGAACATTATTGTACACATCTTTTGGTGAAAATATGTATGTATTTTGAGTATATACCTAGAAATAAAATTGCTGCGTCATAAGATAAATACATATTTAGTGTTTATAGAAACTACCACATAATTTTCCTAAGTGGTTATATACTATTTTACCTTTTTGTTAGCAGTGCATGAGAATTTCACATGCCCCACCTCACCAACTTTGGACATTGTCTGTTTTTAAAATTCTAACTATTCTGGCAAGTGTCTAGTGATAATTTCATCATGTGCTATAGATTGAATATCTGTGTCCCCCCAAAATTCATGTGTTGAAATCCTAATCTACAAGGTGATGGTAGGGAGGTGGGGCATTTTGGAGGTGCTTAGGTCATGAGGGCAGAGCCCTCATGAATGGGATTAGTGCTCTTAGAAAAGAGACTCCAGAAAGCTCCCTAGCCCCTCCACCATGCAGGACACAGTGAGAAGTCTGTGACCTGGAAGAGGGCCTTCACCGGACCATGCTGGCACCCTGATCTGGGAACTACTGCCTCTGTGAGAAATACATTTGTATTTTTTATAAGCAACTCAGTCTGTGGTGTTTTGTTATAGCAGAATGAACAGACTAAGACATTGTGGTTTTAAATCTGATTTCCCTGATCATTAATAAGAGTGAAACTTTTTTTAATTGAAGTATGGTTGATTTATAATGTGTTAATTTCTGGTATACAGCAAAGTGATTCAGTTATACATATACACACATACGCACACACACACATACACACATTCTTTTTAATATTCTTTTCCCTTCTGGTTTATCACAGGATATTGAATATAGTTCCCTGTGCTATACAGTAGGACCTTGTTGTTTATCTGTTCTATATGTAATAATTTGCATTGGCTAATCCCAAACTCCCAATCCTTCCCTCCCCCACCCTCTCTCCCCCTTGGCAACTACACGTCTGTTCTCTGTTCTGTGAGTCTGAACAGTGAAACATTTTTACATGTTTATTTGCAATTTGGATATCCCCTTTTGTGAAGTGTCTGCTCGGGCCTCCTGCCATTTTTCTTTTGATTTCTTTGATGTTTTCTTATTGATTTTTAGGATATGCCTATATTTACATGCTCATAAGTTCTAGTCTTAGGCCCTGATTTGCAGTGGGGGTAGGGTAAGGAACAGAGAATCCAATCTAAGACATGGCTTTCTCTCTTAGTCCTTCCAATTTAAGGGTGGTACCAGATTTTTGATGTTGCTCATCCCTGGGTTGCCTTACTATATCCTGTTGGGATTCTCGAGCTCTTCCATTGCCTGTGTAAGCAGCTTCCTGTATTAATTTCCTTGTTCTACATATGTAGAATGGACTCTGTTTTCCTCGGTAGGCTCTGATTGATAGGCCTTTCTGGCCTCTACCCCTCCACTATATCACCTTACTACTTTTCCACATTCTGGCCCTATTCTCTCCTTATAACCTTGGATCTGCATGGGCTCCTGATAATTTTTCTTCACTTTCTCACTATAAAGAAGTCATCTGATCTTAGTAATTTATCGTTTCTTTGTTGCAAGAACAGGAATACACAGTATTGCGTGTTAGTTAGGCTCTTAAACTGTGGAGGCTCACTGCCAGGGTTCAAACCCTGACTCTGCTGTGTGATGGTGAGCAGGTTCTTGTCCTCGCCCTGTTTCATGTTCCTCACCTGCAACTTGAGAACAAGAATATTCCAGTTAGGATTAAATGAGTTTATTTTTGGTAATCACTTAGAACGATCTTGATAGATAAAATGCATTGAATAAATGTTACTTTTTGTGTGACTACAAAATCTACATTTCTTTTTTCTTTTGGCTGTGCTGCGCAGCTTGTGGGGTCTTAGTTCCCCGACCAGGGACTGAACCCTGGGCCTTCAGCTGTGCAAGTGCTGAGTCCTAACCACTGGACCGCCAGGGAATTCTCCCAAATCTACATTTCTAATTCTCTTTCTTCCTCAGGCTGCAATTCAGCATATCCTGATTCATCATGGATATTGCCCTTAACAGTTTGACAAATTAATTTTATTCATTCACTTAAAAAATACTTGCTGTATATCTATTATGTTTCATATTTCTTGTTGCAGGCCTCCTTGTCACTTGTAGCTTATATTTTGGAAACCATATTCTCTAACTACTCTTTCTACCAGCTACTCTCCCCTGCCCCCCAAGATAAACTTTTATCCCTAAGATTTTTGATAGTATCAGTTGTCTTTTATTTTCCTAGTAATAATTGCAATAGTAATAATTGTAATAATTTATATGGCGGCTTACATTTTGAAAAGCATTTTCACATATCTAATACTGTTGTGGACAAGATTAGTGTCTTGATTGCATATCCCCAGCAGCTAACACATTGTTTAATTTACAATAAGTGATCGAGAATTTTTTTTAATTTAATTTTTATTTTATATTGGGGTATAGATGATTTACAATGTTGCGTTGGTTTCAGGTGTACAGCAAAGTGGTTCAGTTATACTATACATATATCCATTCTTTTCCCATATAGGTTATTACAGAATGAGTAGAGTTCCCTGTGCTATACAGTAGGTCCTTGTTGGTTATTTTATATATGGTGGAGAAATGTTTGTTAAGTGAGTTATTTTATATCTTAACCTTGTGAGATATAGCAATGTTGATTATCTCCAGTTTCCATATGAAAAAGCTCCATGGAGTTGGGTCAACCATTACCTGCTTAACTTCTTGACTCAGAAATTCACACAATATTTAAGTGGCTGAGATAGAACCTTCATTAGTTTGGAAAATTTGTAGTTACTTTTAATTTATTCCTATCCTTCCCTACCGATGCTCATGATTATTCCTTTGAATTGTGTGTCTACTCTGGATTCTGATACACAGTCTTTACCCTAGACTTTCCATCCCATGCTGGGGCCTCCCTGGCTGCAAGCAGTCAATGCTCTAATCCACTGTTCACAAGGAGCTCTGGTCAGCCTGAGGAGCGTGGTGGGGTAGAGTAGTCAGCACACTGGGGTGCAATATAAAGCTTGCTACTAAGAGCGAGCTTTCTGACCTTGGCTGCTGTGGGTGTCAGTTTCCTTATATATACAGTAAAATGAGGGTTGAGTGGTAGGATCTGTGTGATCACGTGAAGTGGAAACATTCTGGTGACATCCTTCTGCTTCTGTAGCTGTCCTTCTGCCTCATCTTAATGCCCTTTATATCCCAGCTTTACCTGTGAGACCAACTTCATATTGTTCTAGTTCCTTCTTTCCCCAGCAGGCAAGTCTCTACCCAGATGTATAAGCCCAGTAGGCTCATTACCTATCTCTGTCTTCTTAAGTGTTTCTGTACAAGAGAGTAGGTGCAAGGATTAGGTGCGATTACCAAGGTCCTCCTCCTCTGAACAATCAGAATCACACTTCTCAGTTCTTCATACTTTCCTACCTTCTATGTACCTTTTTGTTTCATGGGTCACAGCATTATGTGCATATATTTTTAGTCACATGAAGTTACATCACAGTTTAGCCTTCCAAATGTTAAGGCCAGACTTCAAAAGGAAAATAGCAAATCTCATCAAAGCCCAGTATTGTGGAAGGGTAAAAATCCACTCTCACCATCTTTTCTTTAGTGATAAGCCACAGTTTGGATTTGGGGAGGGCTGGGAAGTGACTTTGTGTATATATAATTTTCAGGTTTTTTATAGCATCAGTCCACCAAGTCATGTCCTTTTTGCCAACCCTGAGCCACTGTAGTTATCCACACTCCATATGTTGGACTCTTCCTTCTCTGAGGTCTGGAAGTAGTTCCATGCAAGGATGATGCCATCAGGGAACTTTCCACATACTATATTAAGAAAGAGTCTCAAAAATATAAGCAAAAACAGTGTGATGGTACAAACTAAAAATACCACAAGGAAGAAAACTCAAAAAGAATGAAAGACCATGGAAATATTCCTATACATCTAAGAATCAAGGTAGCAAATGATGTGTCCATGAAGGCAATGCACTTAGAGAAAAAAATGGGAAACCAAAGAATGGGGGGGAAGTACTGCAATTTGAGACTGCAGAGGAACCAGATATTTATACATAAGCTCTGGACCTGGAGGGAATCTTGTTTTGTAAAGAAACAAATTCAAATAGGTGATATAGGACAATCCTCTGTAAATATGATTTATGTGTAAATGACTGTGTGGTAAAAATAACCTGTGGCCACTTCTCCTGAGGTCTTTGAAAACAAATGAGTTCTAGGGTGCCCGTAATGGATTAAGTAAAGTCTTAAGTAATATATGATAATTGGACATAAACCAAGGAAAAAAAATATGCACTGGGGAAGAAAAAAGATACAACAACTTACCTATATGACAGCCAGAGCTTTCAGAGGATGGATTTGGAAGTCTTTATGTTCTTATCTGGCAAGGTGCATCTGTGCTGTTTCAGGCATCAGAGCTCCAGCTTCTGGTGAAGGTTGGGTTCAAGGGAAGGGTATGGCCCATCTTGACCTGCTTAGGTGACACAGCCACCGGGATGTCAATTTTTGGGTTAATGCTCAGCCATGTGAGGGACATAGGGAAATTGGGAAGGGAGGAACTCTCAGCCTTTCCTTCTTGTTCACATTCATTCCACTGTTGATGTCTTACTTTGATTCCTGAAGGTGGGTTCTCTGGATCCCTATTTAGAGTCTTGGTCCAGTATGGGTTCCCAGAGAATCTGGGACCTTGATTCTGGACTTTAGGTGAGAAGCTAAGCAGGATTTCTCTGCCTGTTTTTCTCCACATTCAGGTTCCATGGGGCTGGTTGCCTGTATGATACCCTTAATTTTGTAACCTGTTCATGGAGCCCCCTGTTTGGTGACAGGGCTTTGGTCCTTGATCTCCTAATACTTTAAACACCATCCAGGGTACTGAGCGTCTCCTTAACTCCCCTAGCACCACATGCTCTTTCAAGTTGGCTCTTCAGTATTTTTGTGTTGCAGTTCCTCACTCCCCTTCCTCCCCTCTCGGACTCCCACTCTTCCTTAAGACTGCTATCTTCCCCCTTCCCCATCCTACTTTCCTTAGTTATGCTTCCACTCTGCTTCCATGGTGCATAGACCTGACTCTATTAGAACATGTATCAGTATCAACTCACTTGTCCGAGTCACCCACTGGATTGTGAGTTCCTTGGAGATGGGCTCTGTATCAGAAAACCTTGGGAAATCATGGTTGGATTAATTCATTCACTTTCCCTGTTCTGGCTTTCTCTTCCAGTGACCTGATTTGTCCATTCCAGGCACAAGAACTAGGACCCTGTCTTGCCCTTGCCAGCTAGTAACTCCGCTTGATAACCAAAGCTCAGGTACTAAAACTCAGTCCAGGGCCTTCTGCCCGTGGAATCATGCATGTTATTGTCTTCTGGCATATATAGTTGACCCCTGAACACCACTGGGTTTGAACTGCATGGGTCCATTTTTATGTGGATTTTTTTCAGTAGTAAATAGTACAGTACTACACGATCTGCAGTTGGTTGGATCTTTGGATATGGAGAAACTGGATACTGAGGGGAGGGCTGACTGTAAGTTAGATGCAGTGGAGGGTTGACACCCTAACCCTTGTGTTGTTCAAGGGTCCTTTGTAATCCGACTCCTTCATCTCATGTCCCTGGTGAATTAAAACTGAGAAGTGCTCTATGGTTAATTATGCTTTTTATTCAAGCCAGCTAAACTTGATTTTTGTCATTAGGAGGTGCCTCTCAGTGCTTCTCTGGTCCTTATGGGTGGGTCTAGAGCAGTTCTCAAAGTATAGTTCCTGGGAACCCTGATTAAGAACACCTGAGATTCTTCATTAAAAGTGGAAATTCCCAGGTTCTTCACCTTCAGAAATTCAATAGCAGAAAATAGATGTATGTTGCAGGGCTGGCTTCATGGGCGTGTGACCTGTGCAGTTGCCCAGGCCTGTAC
Source organism: Physeter macrocephalus (assembly GCF_002837175.3). Classification (NCBI taxonomy): domain Eukaryota; kingdom Metazoa; phylum Chordata; class Mammalia; order Artiodactyla; family Physeteridae; genus Physeter; species Physeter macrocephalus. The sequence goes on from NC_041217.1 coordinate 69,600,513, forward strand.
TTAGAAGGGCCTTGAACTTGGTTTAAAGCTCTGCTGGTGCTGCCTTGAAATTCTTAGTAATTTTTGAACAAGGGACCCTGCATTTTCATTTTGCTGGGCCTCAAAAATGTGTAGCTGGGCTGATTGTGTGTGTGTGTATATTTGAGAGTAATGTCAGAAATATCCATTTTGAAGAAACAAGCACTCCTTGACTTTCTTCAGAAACTTACCATGAAGACTTTTTTAAAAGTTTATTCCTAATGTTAATGAGGATATGAGGAAAAGAGCAGTCTCATTTATTACTGTGGTAATGTAATTTTCCTAGGCGGAAATATAATTTTATATACATTTAAACCCTTAAAAGTTCCCTTGGATTTGAAATTCAAAATCTTAATACATTATTTTCCATATCTTTGCCCTTAGGGCTAATTTTTTTTGTTTTGACTTTTATTACCTTTATTTCCAAATTTTATTCTTATTAAGGTAATACATGCCCATAGTTTAAAAATCAAGCAATACTAAAATGCTTATAATGAAAAACAGCAGTTTTCCTTCTTTATCCCTCCTCACCCCTAAATCCTACTTCCTAGAAGTAATTCATTTAACTATACCTCCTGGTGTTTACTTCTCTCTTTCTATGCTACTTATTGATTTATCAAATTTAATCTCTTAACTTCCTGTTATATTTGAGAAGATTTAGCTCTCTTATACCTTCCCATAATCATTCTAATGCCTTTAATGTGTATCTTTTTTGCATGTTTTCCTAGAAATTTATTGGTTTTATATGCATGAATTTTCAGGTAGGTTTATGCAATTACGATGTTGTATATTTGTATCTTACTTTTTCCCTCAAGCTCTGTATTTAGAATTTGTCCATGTGGCTTTATACTTGCACATGTATCAGATAGTGTGAAGAGGTTTATTCACTGCAGCATTGTTAGTGACAGAAAAGGATTAATGCCAGACTAAATGTCTATTACTAGAGGATGGATTAAACGAATATAGTAGAATACTCTGCAACAGTTAAAAAGCACGGATTGGATCCCTGGTCAGCAGGGGCAGAACAGGTGCAGGTGGATCAAAGTTTCTGTGGGTGAAGACTGGAACATCACTTGACATGAGCCCTCTGTGTGGGCCATGTGTGGAGGCTGGGCAGTTGATCCATAGGGCATCTTGATGCACTGAGGTGCCCAAACAATGCCCTTCCCTCCCTGTGCTTTTTCTCCAGACCAGCTTGGCTATCACTTCCTAGGCAGTGGTTCGTCTCTTGAGTCACTTTTCTCCCTGGATCCCAGTCTTTGGAATTCTCCACTTTTCCTTGTTCCTTTCCTGCCTTTCCCACTTTCAGCCCCTTTTATCCAACTGGGAAGAACTCCAATAGCTTATATTAAAACAGGGCCAAGTCATTAATAATAGAAGAAATGTTTTTGTTCCTTATAGACCAACCCTTCTATTACAGAAAAGGAAAAAAAAAAGGACTAAATGTTCAAATATATGTATATACAGCCAAAATTTCATATTGTTATATTTTGTTCATCTTTATGTTCTTTCCTTCTTTGCCGTATCCTTTCTCTTCCCCTAGGGGAAGAAGGCTCGGGAAAGTATCATTATAGATCCAGGCTCAAGGAAGGTAAACCTGTCTCAAAAGCAGTGTTAATGCAGGTCTCCAAATGAAGAATGGTCATGTAATTTGCTATGAACTGGAAGTTAATAATTTCCTTGGACTTCCTGTTGGAATCTTACTACTTCAGCTGTGTAAAGACTGTCCTATGATACCTACAGACTACATTTACAAGTCCAAGTTTGTTTCTTACTATGAATGTTAATTAGCCATATAGGAAGCTGTCAAACTACAACCTCACCAAGTCTCTCAAGAGCCCTGTGGAGGCAGCCTGTGAACCGGGTCCGGGAAGATGTGAGCCTCTGGTGAGGACTGGGGGAAGCTGCCTTTGTTCCTGGTGTGGCAGGTGCATCGCTTACATCAGGCTCAGTGGAGGCTTTGTTCTTTACCTGTTGGCTCTTAGCACTTAGCTCTCAAAGGTTTATCAGAGGTCTCATGGTGCCTTAAATAAGGGGAATAATAGTAGATTGGGGATGGGAGAGAGGTACAATTAAAGAGATGGGAAGGGTCTATCAGATATGAAACCCAGGTCTGTGATTTATTGTTCTTCTGATCATACAGGTGCCTGAGAAAGAACACAACTAAATAATCAGATAAATTTAATATCTCTTCCCTGCTCCCTTCATTCCTACAGACCTGGTTGGAAAGCCTTTTTTTTTTTTTTTTTGCCTGAGAGAAAGGAGTCTTGCATATACAGGCAAAGCTCTGTTTTAGGCCAGTTGAGACCTTAAAATTTAATATCTCTTCCCTGCTCCCTTCATTCCTACAGACCTGGTTGGAAAGCCTTTTTTTTTTTTTTTTTTTTGCCTGAGAGAAAGGAGTCTTGCATATACAGGCAAAGCTCTGTTTTAGGCCAGTTGAGACCTTAGCCTCATTCATAGTTTGCCCCATTTTTTGCACCCAGGGCCCAACCTCATCCACACATTTGTTCCCATTCAACAAGTGTTTATTGAGCTTCTGTAAAATGGCAGGTACAGTCCCGTGCACATCTGAATAATTGTTTTGAAAATGTGTACAAAGCTCTTACTTCTGAATGGTGAACAAAATCTCACATGTTGCTAGATGGATTCCATTGAGATCTAAACAATTTTACAAAATTCTATATGTGTACTCAGTTTATTGATCACTTTTAACACAGCTGGATAGGTATAAACATTTTGATTTTTTTCTGCCTCAACTTCTGTTTCCAATCAGGCTCTGTAGAATTTGTTTCCTGCCTTTTAATGCTATTTGGGGCAGAGTCCACAATGTTTCCTTCTCTTTCAATTAGTAAAGTTTAGATCCCCTACTCTGCTGGCTGACTTGTGGCTTTGGGGATACAAAGATCAGTGGGGACAATGGTTTGTGTGATTTTCCTCTTACTCCAGCTGTTTGCATTGTGGGTAGGGGGTTAGAAAGGCAGAGTCTACTATTTCACTATCTTCCTTTTCTACTTGAGCAACCTTGGAAATTATGGTTGGGGGAAGTGCTAGTCTGGCTCTGAAATTTCCCCGCTTCTTTGAGACTTAGCTCTTCAAGGTGTGGTGGTGAGTAAGCAGAGGGACAGAGACAAGTTGCTCTTAACTCAATTGACAGCCTTGTTTGTAGCCACCCTATTAGTGGTTACCATGGTTCTCTCACTGTCATTGACAGATTTTTGGTGCAGCTCCGGCACATGCATGAGTTCTTTGGAAGGCCCTACAGAAACTTCCAGACAGTTCCCTGACATGAGAATGCAGAGTCCCCTCCCTCTGAGATCCTACTTCCAGGAGACATGGGTATTCTTTTGTTGTTAGACCCCCTTGTCAGACTGCCCTCAGCTGAGGAACCTGCAAGTTAACTCAAGCCCAGCCCACTCAGTGGAGTTCGTTTGATCATAAGAAACTCATATGTTCTTGTCATGACATCTACCCTGTGTTCTGATCACTAGCTGTTCACCCTGTTGGTGAAGGATTCCTTCCACTCGAAATAGTATAAGATGCCCAGACACAGACCACCCGACACTGGACAGATGAGACTGGCAGCAGTTTATTGTCACTTATACGCACAGCCCCGTGGGGAGGAGGGCACCACATGCCATGCAGGGTTACATGCAGTTGTACTGGGCAGTAGAAGGAACCAGAAAGGCTTCCTCTCCCATCCACAAGGGACATTAGAACTTACCAATCACTGAGGACTTTGGCACATGGAGCGGAGAATTCCTCTGCTTGCTTTCTTGCTTTCCTGATAGTTTATTGTCAGCACCACCCCTACATCCCTGCACCAGGATCGCATCTTGTCTGCCGCTCCTCAGCATTCTGCTTGAGGTGGACTTCTCTCCTGCTACACATTCTCCCTGAGTGAATCCATTCATTCCCATTAAAAAATGACCATCTATATATTTATGACTCCTACAACTATATCTCTATCTCAGAACAGTCTCCTGAGTTCCAGATCTATGGATCCAGCTTCTTGGATGTCTCCACTTGAATACTCAAAGACCCTTCAACCTTAAAAGCCCCAAATCAAACTCATTGTCTCCTTCTTCACCTCCCAACCTGCTTCTCTTCCAGGGTTTCCTGTACTGGTTAAGGACACCACAGGTCCACCCACTTGCCAGAAATCTCAAGGTCCTCTTTGACTCCATTAACCCCTACCCCCCATATTTAACCCATAACCAAAAAATGTCAGTCTTACCTCCCACAAGACTCTCAAGCCTGTCCATTTCTCTCCATCAGCCTCCTCACCAGCCCAGTCTACTATGACTTGACTTTTGTGGTCCCATAATAACTCCTTAGTCAGTCTTTTTGCCAGTGTTCCCCTCCATAATTTATTTCCCCCTCTGCTGGCAGAGTGAACTTTCTGAATAGACCACATCATTGCTTTACTTAAGGACATATAAATACTATTCAGTGTCTTTAGGATACACACTCTTTAGTATGGGTTATACATGTGATTGCTACCAACTTTCAATTTGCTTTTCTGTCTACATCCCATGAATTTTATACCCCAGCTCTATTAAACTCTTATAATTTTTTCAAATCTTCTCTTTTTTTTTTTTTTTTTTTTTTTTTTTTTTGCGGTACGCGGGCCTCTCACTGTT
>NC_041217.1:69605259-69619357 GCF_002837175.3 Physeter macrocephalus
GCGGGCCTCTCACTGTTGTGCCCTCTCCCGTTGCGGAGCACAGGCTCCGGACGCGCAGGCTCAGCGGCCATGGCTCACGGGCCCAGCCGCTCCGTGGCATGTGGGATCTTCCCGGACCGGGGCACGAACCCGTGTTCCCTGTATCGGCAGGCGGATTCTCAACCACTGCGCCACCAGGGAAGCCCTCAAATCTTCTCTTATATAGCTTTGCAAGTGCTGCTTCCTCTACCTGGAATACACTTTTAATCTTGCTTTTCCAGACCTTTCATCGAGCTGACTCCTACCGAGCCTTCAGATCTTAAGCTTAGACTCTATTTCCTCTGGTTGCTCTTCCCTGACCCCTGAGATTTGGTTAGAACCCACCAATATGTATTCCAATAGCATCCAGTATTTCTCACATCATGAGATTTATTACTACTTGCTTAATTTTTGGACACCCCTCTTAGCACTAGGAAGGCAGGGACTGTGATAGCTTACTATTACTCTAGCCCCAGTGTCTAGCATGCAGTATACCTTTCCTGAATTGATCAAATTTTACTTAACTTTGCTAAACTCCAGCTCTAAAAGTGGGAATAATTTTAGGGACTGTCACTACCCCATTAAGAAAGATCTGGGAATAGATGCCTAGAGAGGCGAGAATATCTAGTGAGGGACAGAGGTAAGATTAGAACCATGCAGTCTGATTCCAGATTCTTGTTTCTTTGCCTTCATGCAATGCTCTCTCTCAGGGAGTCTTATTTTGCCTCTCCGTGTGGCTCCTCTGCTTTTATTCCTCAGCCACAATTTGGAGACTGTGTGTAAGAAAGGGTGGCTGCTGCAGTCCAGCACACGGACAGCTCGGAAATGTGACAGCTCATATCTGGAAAACAAGGAAGGAGAAAAAGGAATAACAGAAGGGATACCCAAAATTTCCAAAGCAGAAGAATCTGTGAGCTCTTCCAAACAGAGGCAAAAACTGCCATCCGGAAAGCCTGGATGCTTCACAGCACAGGAGATCAGTGGACACTCGTCAATACTTAGCCATCAAGAAGCAGGTTTAAAGGGGCCCATTATGCAGTTAGCTTTCAGGTTTGATAAATACTTATTGATCTGTCTTAAGCCAAGACCTGTGCTAGGCACTGGGGATACAGAAGCAGTTCTTCTGTCAAGGGGTTTGCTGTGAGGTGAGGGAGGCAGACTAGGAAATGGGCAACTTGAATGCACTGCTAAGGCAGCCACCAGCTTAGAGGGGTGTGGTAGCTCATGGCAGGAACACCTCGTAAGTTATTGAGAGACTTTTTGGTGGAAGTGATGTCCAGAACGAAACCAGAGTAACTCAAAGAATATAGTATCTTTCAGAAAGATTACAGATGAGAAATGGTGGTAATACAGTGAAGAAGACATAGTTGGAAGTCAACTAGTAGATAGTGGTATCAGTTCTAGTTCTGTCAGTTACCAACTGTGTGACTTGAAGCAAAAGTCAGTTGACATTTCCACCATTAACCTAAAAAGTGGGCATAAAAATGCATACCTCATAAGGTTATTGAAAGGAGCAAGTAGGATGTTATATTTGAAGACTGTCGTGAAATGCAAAGTACTATAAAGCTGAAGTATTATTAAGTGAAATAATGTATATGACTACAACTTAGCATAGTGCCTGCCATGAGGGTAGTAAACCCTCAGTAAATGGCAGTTGCCTCCTGCTGTATACCATGTCACTTTACTGGTTTGGAATTCCTGTTTCCTTCAGAGACGAGTTTCTGAAGAGCTAGAGCCACATGACATATGCCACTAATCTATACCTCAGTGTCATCTCCTGCCTCTTTCTTTCCTCTCCCATTTTCCAGAGCTAATCCCACAACCAAGCTTTTTATGGCTGATGGGTGGTGTTTCCATGTTTTCTTTCTCCCCTCTTACTACCTTCGGGGCAGGAGAAATAGGGGCTGGAAAATGATGTGGTGAGTGCCCGGTTAAAGGGGGGCCTGAGCTTTTGCTGTAAAATGATTAAAAATCTAACATTTTGGAAGAATTTTTGGCCTCATAATGGATTTGTCTGTCATTTTCCCAAAAGTGTAATTTGGAGATATCTTGATTCTTTTTTTCCTCAGTTTTTGTTGAGCTATAATTGACATATAATATTGTATAAGTTTAAGGTATGCAACATGATGATTTGATATATGTAGATGTTGTGAAATGATTACCACAAGTTAACATCTATTACCACATGTAGCTACAAAAATTTTTTTCCCTTGTGATGAGAACTTTTAAAATCTACTCTGTCAGCAACTTTCAAATATGTAATACAGTGTCGTTACCTAGAGTCATCATGTTTGCTACACCCTCAGAACTTAATTTATCTCATAACTGGAAGTTTGTACCTTTTGACTGCCTTCATTCAATTTCCCCAAACCCTGCCTCTGGCAACCACCAATGTGTTCTCTTTTTCTATGAGGTTTTTTTTTTTTTTTTTAAGATTCCACATATGAGTGAGCTTATACTGTATTTGTCTTTGTCTGACTTATTTTACTTAGGACCTTATGATAAGTGTCCTGATTCTTAATTTTATATAGCATATCACTCTTTGTTTAAAAACTTATTTCTTTTTAAATAAGCTTTGAAGGTTATACTATAAAAATGATTTTTTTATGGTAACTCCATATTCTTTAATGAAAAAACTCAACTGTTTTAGTTCTGTGTTGCTAAGGGATTAATAGTGCAATGACTAAATTAATACTGACAGTGAGAAGGGTCTTGAAGCAACTGAGCAGTTGGCTTATAGAAAATCCAGGGAAGGAGGAAGTATAGACCCAAGTGACCCTGTCGCTATGAATCTGTTTATTACTCTTCGTTTTTAGGTGAGGGCCAACTGCAGAGGACACAGAAAGGCAGGGCAGGTGTGTCTAGCTGATCAAAACATGCCAGCAAGTCCAAGCATAGTGCTTGGCACATTGTTGGTACTTGACTATTAAGCACCCATTCTACCCAGTACTGTACCAGGCACAGGGCTTAACAGTGAGAGAAACAGTTCCTGACCCCAATATGCTTGTGATTCAGTGATAGAAACAGACTCACAATTAAGCAACGAAAGCACAATGGGAAAAGTTCTATCCTAATATAATTTTGCACAAAGAACTTTTGGGGCAAATAAGAAAGAGCAACGAATTGCCTAGGTGGGAATGAGGTAAATGATACTGCTCTAGAAAATGTAAGGCAGCATTTATAAACTGGATAACAGTACAGGATAAATAGGTAAGGGCATTAAAACTGTTTTTGATGGCTAGTGAGGCAGAATGAAAAACATTATATTCATAAAATGTGCTGATGGGGATAGAGCCAGGACCTGAACTCAGGACTTTGGATTCCAGGTCATCTACCCTTCCTACCATATAATGCAGCAACTTATTATCTAAAAAAAGCAGCACATATATTTTTATAAATTGCACATGTAGTTGAGTCATTGTAGGCAACAGATCTGGAGAAGGAGATGTTTTTCCTTCAAGATTTCAGACTCATCTTTTCTGGCAGCTCTTCTTGGGCCCAACTCTGATGTTTAACTTCTGACTGCACACGGGGCATGTGATGTATCTGTTGTTGTGGGCATTTAGATGGAGGAAGAACACTGGAGAAACCTTTTGTCTTTGATCCCTGGGCTGCTGAAAGAATGGCTTCGTGGAGAAGTCAAAAGGGAGTAATGAGCAGGGGAAGGCAGCCTCTGCAGCTGCACGTGGTTAGAACAGGTTTGACTGCCACCCAGCTTAGCATTGTTACCCCACTTTCCTCCTCAGACTGACCCTCCCTGTCCCACAGCCTGCCTTCTGCATACAAAAGGACAGATCTAAGAGCATAAGAGCAGTTGCTAGTCCAGAGGGAATTGAGGAGGATGGGTAACAATTAAGAGTCAGCCCTATAGGTAGTCTTGGTGGTAGTGAGAGGGGGTCCATTTATATTGTCAGGGAGACTCATTCTCATTCTGGAGGAAGGCATGCTTCTATTCCTCAGGGGATGTTGTCTGTGAGTGTGGGGGGATGGCTGCAGGGTGGACTGATCCTGAGAGCACTGTCAGGGAAGACCTATGACAAGTCCAGGACTCTCAGACCAAGCTCTTGACCTCTCAAAAGCTTCTGTAGGAAGCCTTGCTTCTTATGCTGCAGAAATTTCAGACACTGGACAGAAACTAGAAAAAGATGACTAGACCTTGAAAGAAGTATGGGCTTCCCACCTAGGATCTCAGAAGTCTGTAAAGCTAGATCTTACTCTAGATGAGCTCCTTGGATGTTACCTACCCCTTCTCAGTAGAGGGAAAGGAAATCACTCCCTTCAGTAAGAAGACAAAGAACATTAAGGGATGAGCAGAGAAGCATTTTTAACACAAAATACTTTAGTAGAAAGATGCATGGACAAAAGAGTCTTTGACTCTCCCTAGCACCACCCAAGGCAACAGTATAGCAGGTATGTACCAGTGGCATGAAACCAGAAAAACTCCGGGGAAGCCCTGGGGAAAAGCATGGTTTCCTTAAAGGAGACGCTAGTAGAAGTAGAGAGTATTTTCTTTGTAGCCTCTTTTGGTGAATTGAGTGATTAAACAAATCTCTGAACTACTTCTGACTGCTGGTGCAGTCGGTTTTGTTCTATTTTTTCTTTTTGGTGTTATCCAGGAATTGCCGTGGTGTGTGCCAGTGAAGAATACCTTTATGATTCTCACTCCAAACAGGGTAGAGCTCTTTTTTGACCAACTCATTATTCTTCATAATGACTAGAGAGAAGCTGATTCCATGGAGAGAACCAGCAGCCAGAACTGGATTAGCACAGTTAGAGAGACAAGAGCTGTTCACAATTTACAGCCTTGGTCAGCATTCTGAAGACCATATTGGCTGGAAGCAAAGCCTCTAGGATAAATCAAATAATAAAGGCTGAAATTTCAAGGGCTAAACCAGTAATTTCCAACTTTCTTAATTAAAAAAAATAACATGCATCTCACCTTTCCCAAAGGTTCTGGTATAATTTTCTTCCTTACTGTTTACTATTATCCTGCTGGGAAGATTTTATCCAGTTTTATTTTCTGTAGGTTGTATTTTGAAAGTAATAGAGATTAAAAAAATTTTTTTTCAAACATAAAATGACCACATTTAATATGCTTTTAAGAAGTCCCCTGCCCTACCCTGGAAATTTGGTATGCTTTTTAAAAAATCATGCCCACCTTCCTCACCTCTTAAATACCCCGTTGAAAATGCCTGGACAAAAGTTTGAAATACGTGGAGACAAAGATGATGATTTTTGTAATAAGGGTGCTGAAGCAAGTTGTGCATATCTCATTACAGGATAGACTGCACAGGACAGACTTGTGAGGTTGGATGCAATGAGAACACATACTGCTCTTTATAAAAAGGGTCAGTGGATTAAGAAATGTTTCTGCCCACAGCTCTGTGTAGGGCATCCTTGACCTCCTTGTTCCTCAGACTGTAAACAACAGGGTTCAGCAGGGGAATGATGATGGTGTAGGTCACTGAGAGAAGGAGGTCTTGTTCTACAGAATTTTCTGACTTAGGCTTGAGGTAGGCAGTGGAGGCACAGTTGTAGTGGACCATGACCATGGTGAGGTGGGAGGCACATGTGGCAAAGGCCTTCTTCTGGCCCTCGGTTGAGGCGATATTGAGGATGGTGGAGATGATAAGAACGTAGGAGATGAAGACCAGGCCCATGGGAACCAGGATCACCGATAAACTGACAACAAAATTGATGATCTCATTGACAGTGGTGTCAATACAGGAGAGTTTCATGACAGGGAGTATGTCAGAGAAGAAATGACCAACCACTCTGTGACAAAATGGTAAGGTAAATATGGATGTCACCTGGACAGCTGCCATGGCCAGGCCAATGCTGAAGGCTCCACACATCAGCTGGACACACACCCCCTTGCTCATGATGAGTGTGTATCTCAGGGGGTTGCAGATGGCCACATAGTGGTCATATCCCATCACTGTGAGCAGAAAGCAGTTGTTGATGGCTAAAGTAACAAAGAAGAACGTTTGAGTGGTACAACCTGCCAAGGAGATTGGCTGGTTCTGGGCTATGATGCTGGAGAGCATCTGTGGAGTGGTGACCAGTGTGTACACAGTCTCTGAACTGGCCAGACCTGGAAAGTACTCCATTGTGGGAAATAAGAAGGTAGACATTTAAAGTAGAAATGAGTGTGCCACTAATTAAAGTAATTTATATTAAGACGCTGCCAAGATACCAATTGGATAAGTAGAGATGAAAGAGTGTCAGTGCAACTCTAAGCAGCTTTTTAGGAAGGATGAGGTAGAGCTGTAGAGCTGTGGCTACTTAAAATTAAAATTAAAGGAAAAATTCAGTTCATCAGTCCCAGTAGCCACGTTTCAAGTGCCCAAAAGCAACACACGAATAGTGGCTACTCTGTTGGGCAGCACTGATATCAAACATTTCCTTCCTTGGTGAAAGTTGTGTTGAACAGTGCTACTCTAGTGTACTTCCATAGACAGATGTGTGGAATGCATTAAATAAGAGCAACAGAAAAGCTATATAAAGAACAATAACACGGTGGGTTGCCATATGGCTAAAAATGTGTGTCTGTGTGTGTGAATGCATATATTTATATACGCAAAAAGTCTGAAAGAATATACAGCTGATATTATCACGGGTTAACCGTTATCTTCGGGTGGGGGTGAGATTATAGGAATCTCACCTACAATATATGGTGAGATTACGAGGATTATGGCCCTTATTTTAAATTATTTTAACTTTGAGCATAAGTGTATAGCTCATAGATAGTTTGGAGGAGTCAAGGAGGATGACAACTGAGAACAGATATTAGATTGAGTAAGAAGGAGGTCACTGGTGAGGTACTAGCCAGTTTCAGTAGAGTCTTGGGCTGGAAAGCCTGGTTACAGGGAGGAAACAAAAAAGAAGTTTTAACATGTCATCGATGAGAACAGCAGATCGTATGTGCCTTTCCCCTTTCCTGATGAGCCTATTGCAGTGAGTTACAAAAAATGGTTAAGAAGGTATTAAGCCAGGAAAACCATAGACATATTTGGAGTAGGGAAGAAGAAGAAAATACTAAGCTGAATTGAGTCAGGAGGAGGAAGAAAATCCCTGGTGTCTTTAGGGTCTGAAAAGTACTGCTTTCACCCTGAATCAGCTGGATTTGCTATAAGTATGCCTCAGGTAAATATAAAGTTACTTTCTTTGAATAAATTGTAAAGTTATAAACAGGATGGCTGATGACCAAGGAATGTAGCCCAGGTACATAAGCCCAGGAGAAAAAGAGGGGTGGGAAATAAGTTTATTGCCTGTGGTGAACATTTGAATTGGATTGAACAGACAATGAAAGACTATCTTAAGGCAGGATATTCTTAGAACTTGAAGGAAAAAATGCAAAAAGAAGGCCAGCTCAAGACATGTGGGAGCACATAATGCAAATGTTGAATGCAAATGCTCAAAGCAGCATTCTTTCCATGGTAGTATTTATTTAGAGGCAAGGTGTGTAGTAGGTGACGGAAGGGTGATGTTCTGCCACTAGGAGGAGCTATCATTTCTCCTTCCAGAGGAACTCAGGCACAGCCCAAACTTCAACATGCCCTTTAGCCAAAATAAACAAAGAGCCCTGTAGTGATTGCGATTCACTCTCCATAAAGTGCACTTTGGTGGTTAGCTGTACTTCCTAGAGTAGGTGTCATACGGTCATCACACTTAGAATATTTTCCCAAGTATTCCTCGGACCATTGCTGTCCACATCAGGAGTTCTAGGGTGGGTTCACTCCATCTTGTCACATCTCCAAGGATGTTTTAGCATTAAGGACTAAGAATGCAGATTAAGAGCAATTGCCTCCTATCTCACTTTTTAACCTGTCTCTTTTTGAAGTGCAATCCAAAATTGTTACTGTCAAGGACTGTGTGGCTGAAATGACCAATACAGGGCTGTTTCTGCCCCTGGAGGTGAGGCAAGCCCCAGTGAAGGAGATGGGGAAGTATGGGATGTGGCAGTAGATCGCATTGTGAGTCCTCCTGGGTTGTCTTCCATTCTTGCATGGAAGACATTGGGTGAACAGACCCCAGTGTTCACCCTGGGAGGGGAGGAGAGGTTGCAGAGAGCACCATGGTGCCGAAGAAGTGTGTGGAATGGGTAGGTCAGTTCCACCGGTGGAGATTGGCTGGGTTGAGTTCTCAGCAGTTGGAACAGGTGTCAATGAACTTAAGGATGATTTTAGCACTAGATGGCTGCCTCCTTTTTTCCTCCTGGTTGCTCTTTTGAGTCACCCCAGGCAGAAGTGACTGCAGCTGAGCAATGGAGCAGCAGCCCCTCTACCACCCAAATCTGGTTCCTCTCTGTGCCTGAACCCTAGGGGTGTTTCTGTGTGAGGGACACCCCAGTAGACAATCTCAAAAGCATAGTATAGAATAGAAAGGAGCTTTCAAAATGATTTAAATACTCCAGAAGGACAAAAACCCTGTGGGGGAGTAAGAATACTGAAATGTGCTCATGCATCAAAATTTTAGTCATGAAGCCGATACTCTGACTAGAGGAAAAAGAAAAATAAGATAGAGGGGAAAAATATAATTTGAGGGTATAAAGGAAATACCATTTGCAAAGGGAAGAAATTATGACAAAACTCATGGGTACTTAAAATTATCTACATCTTTATAAGCAAAATCTGTGCCTAGAAACAGAATCTGTTTTAAAAAGTAAAATATGCAAGGTAGTCTAAGTCTCTATAATTATAATTTTGTGTTAAAAAGAGTTGTGCAGCTAAAAAAATAATGACATTGTCTTTTTGCCAAACTTGCCATCCTGTCCTTTCCTTTCTTTTCCTTTCATTAAACAGAATAGGTGTAAGGATCCACGAATGGAGGAGTTGACTTCTTAAGAAAATGATGATTATGTGAACTATTTGAATAAACAAGAGAATGATGATTTTTCTTTGGGACAGAAGCCTTCTCATACTCAAAGGAATTCCCCCACCTTCTTGAGTCTGTAGAATCTGCCTGTGCTCTTTTCTGGTTTTAGAGCATAGCAGGCAATTATGACTTATTTACAAGACGTCACTGCAATGCCAAGAAAACTGATTGCCATTTTTTTGCTGGAAGAAATAATAGAATCTTGGTACCTTACAAAACTCAGCCTTATTAGGCTCTAGGTCAGCCTTATTACATTATTAGGTCACTTACAGTTCACTGCACTCTGGCTGAAGCACAGGGTGACACATTTGCCCTGAGCACCTCTGACCTTTGAGGAGCTGCCCCTTTAAATCTGATCTGGAAGGGACTCTCAGAGGATAATTCCTGTTGTCTAGCTCTTGTCTCCAGGATTCATTTGCCAAGAGACTTACTGTACATCCTGTGGGTCTGCGTGGAGTCAGAATCCAGAAATGATCTGGGAGATCTCATTACAAATGGATCATGCAGGGAATATTGGGCAAGCTTTGGTCTCACATGGCCTGGTTCTTTCTTTTTCTCCTGGAGAAAAATAGCTCAACTCAGACAAAGATGTGTTGAATATCACATGGCACTATCTTTTGTTCTTTGGAATCCATGTTAGTGTGTTGCCCTTGTTTAGTTACTATCGGTGAAAATGCACTTGTATAAAAGTCAGATGTGGTGCCCCTCAGTGTCTATGGGAAGAACTTATCCCATTTCTGCTACTAGCAGGAGACATACACGGGTTTGGTTAGGGAAGGGTTAGGGTTGGGAGCAGAGACTGAAAATAGAGCATGAATGTTTCTTTTTGTTTGTAGGAATATACCAAGAAGTTTAAGGCAGATGATTTGAAGTTTTAGGTGGTAATTCTCATTTTTCTTTACGTCTTAGTTGACACTTAGCACTTACTTGGTGCCAGAACGTGTACTGAGTAGGTGCTGTGAATGTCTCATCACATCTAATCCTCACAAGAGCCCCATGAGGTTACAATGAGAAGTTACTGTAGCAGCTAGAGCTCTGGATGAAATGCTTTACATTTGTCTTTGCCTCCTTGCTCCAGACACAGTTGGATCAGCCCCTTGTAGACTATGGGCCTCAGTGTAACTTATCAGTAACATTAGATTAGTTTTGCTTTGGATCCTGTGGTTGTATGTGACATGATGTATGTGCCTTGACCACTGCCCCAACGTATGGTGGAACCGCTTTGCATCTCCCATATTGAACTCACAGAAGAATGACCACGGCCAGACAAAACCTAAGTGGACAATTCTGGAGCACAAATGGAGTTTAGTTTATAAGTTAATCACCTATTTAGTCACATCAAGGTAAGGATTAAAGGTGACTCAGGTCATGTTTCAGTTTTCCTTATGTTCTTCGAATGTTCTTGGATATCTGTTCTTTCTAAATAGAGGAAGTACCATGAAGGCCTAGAAAATCTCCATGTTACTCTCCAAAGGTGACTATACATTGCTGCTTTCTAGTGAGGACAAGAGAAAATCTCTTTTTTTATCCTCACCCAACTCAAGTCTGAGCTAAGGCATATCCCAAACTCAAGGAGACCTTGTTGCTTTAACCTCAGACCTCCCCACAGTTCCTATATAAAACATAGAGAAAGCTTCAAGCCCTCTCACTAGGGCAAAGTCCTTTATAGACTTTTCTGGTAAGCCCAGCCATGGGGCCATGTCGCTAAATGCTCCAACCTACTTTCCTGGGTCTGGTGGCTGCCTCTTTGTCCATCTTGGGTGAATAGACGCGTGAGTTAGAAGTAATCTCTTGGAGACTTCCCTGGTGGCACAGTGGTTAAGAATCTGCCTGTGAAGGCAGGGGACACAGGTTCGAGCCTTGGTCCGGGAAGATCCCACATGCTGTGGAGCAACTAAGCCCATGCACCGCAACTACTGAGCCTGTGCTCTAGAGCCTGTGAGCCACGACTACAGAAACCATGTGCCACAGCTACTGAAGCCCACGTGCTTAGAGCCCATGCTCTGCAACAAGAGAAGCCACCACAATGACAACCCCGTGCACCACAATGAAGGGTAGCCCCTGCTCGCTGCACTTAGAGAAAGCCTGTGCACAGCAACGAAGACCCAATGCAGCCATAAATAAATAAATAGATAGATAAATAAAGTAATTACTCGGTTATTCTGAAGCCCCACTGGATGCTGTCTTTTGGCTTCATATTCTGTTATCTGTGGGCAAAGCCTGCCTTATTTCTCATGCGCAGGCAAATTTTCTTTGGGGTCCTTTCTTCTCTGAGAAGGGACTTAATATCTGTTGAGGGTATACCAGACACTCTGCTCCATGGTTTTCATAATAATGAAAATAACTAATAATAACATCTCACAATTATTTTGTAGTGTTATAATTGGGAAGCCAATTGCGACGCTAAGAGTTGTATCTTAAAGAGGTAAGCGGAGACCAGATTATGGGGGGGCACGTCAAAGGGTTTAAGTTGTACGCTGTATGAGGTGGGGATCCATAGAAGGATTTTAAACTGGGAATTCATGTGAGCAATATCCTTGATGACTTCAGGACAGTATTATGAAAATCAGGCACTGTATGGTACCACTGGGATTTTTGAGGGAAAAAGGCATGTTTGCCCTTACCCAAAATGATTCCAGACTCTCATACACTTTCAGTTTTCATTCTTGCTACTTCTAGTTTTTTTTCCCCATCTCATTACTTGCTGTTAAGTTCTCAGCTGTTGCTTATATCATTATAGTTGTCTCCTTGGCAGAAGCTCAGACCTCTTTTTGATTTTGTAGCTGGAAAACCAAATAGAAGGATTTCTGTTGCAACTCCACACACATTTTGAGTTGTTAATACGATTATTAGTAGCTTGTAAGTGTTGCTGCTGCCCCACTCGTTGAGTGCTCTGGCTTTATGATATACCTTTTTAGTTACTTAAAGGTTTCCCTCCCCATAATTTGCAACCTGATTTTTCTGGATAATGAAACACCAATTTTCAAATATAAGTAGACACAAGAGAAGATGTTTGAGACTATGACGAGCATTAGACAAATGCAGGTGGCATAATACATTTTTTTAATTAGGCACACTTGTAACCAGGGAATTCAAAGAAGAAAGAGCTATAGATCTAGGATTTAGTATCCAGTTGCCTTGAGCAGAGCTCTTGGGTGTTGGTTATTTCATTTTCAAGTGCTCTTGTTGATTCCAGACCTCAGCCCCACACCAGGGGCTTGATGACAACATAACCTTTCATTTCATAGTTCAGAGCGTGCCAGTCCAGGATGGTGGGATTGAGGGAGTAGGAACCCTGATACACAAACTGGATCTCTTCGGGAGACAGCAGAGAGTCCCACGTGTACAAATCCCCAATCTCTCCCATAAAGGACTGGGTTTTATCAAAGCCTCCTCCATAGGAATCCTGCTCCTGCCCCAGGACAATCTTGGGGTTAGCTCCCACAGAATAACCCTGTCTCAGGCCGTTTTTCACCAGCGGCTTCCCATTGACCCAGAATTCGGCAATGCCTGTGGAAGACTCCCAGTTGGTACAGATGTGCAGTGCGGTGGGGAACTCCTCAATAACTCTGGCAGTAACTTTGGTTCTTCCAATGTATAAACTGTACTCTCCAATTCTGTCTTTAAAAATTAGTAGCTCATCCTTGCCCTGGGTGTTATAGGAGAAGAGGCTGTAGCCGCAGGAGAGACCACTATAGACTTGAAAACACAAGGTAAAGTTCTGCAGAGCTTTCTCCAGCTTTGTGATCAGGTTCAAGTGGTCAGTAGAAGATTCTCTAGGGAACACAAACACCTTCCTACTGAGGTCTGTGGGAAGAGAAAGAAATATAGTGACCTTCAGCATAAATGCAGGGAGAAAAATCCCACTCAATCTTTTTCTCATCTCATGCTCCTTGATCACACCCTGACCACCCTACCTTTCTGAGCAAAGGCTTCTGGAAGGCTGGCGAGGACAGAGACCCAAAGCAGTAGCTTGTCCATGTTCTTGGCCTGGGGCTGTTACAGCAGCAGCAGTGACCAGGATGAGGGTACAGAGAGCACAGTGGTTGTTCACTCAACTTCTGAGATTCACATTCTTAGGCCTCAGGCTATTCAGGTTTTATACGCACCTCTGGGTGAGGATGGGGGGATGGGGAGCACAGATAATGTATGAATGATTTTCCAGGCCTGCCCTCTGGTGTCAACAGTCAGATCTATTGGTGGGGAAGGAAGGGCTGGAAAATCAGCGGGAGTTACTTATTAGATACAGGGGACGGCCAGAGCCCCACCCCTCTGTGACCCAGATTCTGGTGCTGGGAAGAGAGTGGTGTGGAGCTGCAGTGTTACAGAAGAGATGGGACCACGCCAGGAGGGCCTGGCTCCACTCTCCAGGGGCCCCTCAGTGTGATGGCTCCGTGACTTCTGTTTGTGGATATTCTGGGATTCTGGTTTTGGCTGAAGACTGTGAAGTCTCTTCACCTTTGTTTAATTCAATAGTTAGTAATAGGTCCATGCCATTACTAAGGGGAGCAAGAGAATTAGAGTATGTATTTTCTGTCTGCCTGAAGCTTAGTATTTTCAGCTACTATCACTCAGCTCTTTTCCTTCTTTTGACTGTCATAGTGTTTCTTTCTTTTAAAT
This sequence comes from Physeter macrocephalus, assembly GCF_002837175.3. Classification (NCBI taxonomy): domain Eukaryota; kingdom Metazoa; phylum Chordata; class Mammalia; order Artiodactyla; family Physeteridae; genus Physeter; species Physeter macrocephalus. The sequence goes on from NC_041217.1 coordinate 69,618,775, forward strand.
TAATTTTTATTGGAGTATAGTTGACTTACAATGTTGTGTTAGTTTCTGCTGTACAGCAAAGTGAATCAGTTATACATATACATAAATTCACTTTTTTATAGATTCTATTCCCATATAGGTCATTACAGAGTATTGAGTAGAGTTCCCTGGGCTATACAGTAGGTTCTTATCAGTTATCTATTTTATATATAGGAGTGTGTATATGTCAATCCCAATCTCCCAGTTTATCTCCCCTCCCCCACCCCCGCTTTCCCCCTTGGTAACCATAAGTTTGTTTTCTACATCTGTGACTATATTTCTGTATTGTAAATAGGTTCATTTGTACCATTTTTTTAGATTCCACATATAAGCGATACCATATGACATTTGTCTTTCTCTGACTTACTTCACTCAGTATTTCAATCTCTAGGTCCATCCATGTTGTTGCAAATGGCATTATTTTGTTCTTTTTTATGGCTGAGTAATATTCCATTGTATATATGTACCACATCTTCTTTATCCATTCCTCTGTCGATGGACATTTAGGTTGCTTCCATGTCCTGGCTATTGTGAATAGTGCTGCAATGAACATTGGAGTACATGT
>NC_041217.1:69620888-69630960 GCF_002837175.3 Physeter macrocephalus
ACTTTACCAAATTCATTGATTAGCTCTAGTAGTTTTCTGGTGGCATCTTTAGGATTCTCTATGTATAGTATCATGTCATCTGCAAAATGTGATGGCTTTACTTCTTCTTTTCTGATCTGGATTCCTTTTATTTCTTTTTCTTCTCTGATTGCTGTGGTTAAAACTTCCAAAACTATGTTGAATAACAGTGGTGAGAGTTGGCCACCTTTTCTTGTTTCTGATCTTAGTGGAAATGGTTTCAGCTTTTTACCATTGAGGACAATGTTGGCTGTGGGTTTGTCATATATGGCCTTTATTATGTTGAGGTAAGTTCCCTCTATGCCTGCTGTTTGGAGGGTTTTTTTAATCATAAATGAGTGTTGAATTTTGTCAAAAGCTTTCTCTGCCTCTATTGAAATGATCATATTGTTTTCTCCTTCAATTTGTTAATATGGTGTATCACATTGATTGATTTCTGTATATTGAAGAATCCTTGCATTCCTGGGATAAACCCCACTTGATCATGGTGTATGATCCTTTTAATGTGCTGTTGGATTCTTGTTTTTTTTCAAATTTCAGTTTTCTCCAGGTTTATGCCCAGGAGTGGGATTGCTGGATCATATGGTAGCTCTATTTTTAGTTTTTTAAGGAACCTCCACACTGTTCTCCATAGTGGCTATACCAATTTACATTCCCACCAACAGTGTAGGAGGATTCCCTTTTCTCTACATCCTACTAGCATTTGTAGACTTTTAAATGATGGCCATTCTGACTGGTGTGAGGTGGTACCTCATTGTAGTTTTGATTCACATTTTTCTAATAATTAGTGTTGTTGACCATCCTTTTATGTGCCTCTTGGCCATCTGTATGTCTTCTTTGGAGAGATGTCTACTTAGATCTTCTGCCCATTTTTTGATTGGGTTGTTTTTTTGATATTGAGCTGTACAAGCTGTTTGTATATTTTGGAGATTAATCCCTTGTCAGTCGCTTTGTTTGCAAATGTTTTCTCCCATTTTGTGGGTTGTCTTTTTGTTTTGTTTATTGTTTCCTTTGCTGTGTAAAAGCTTTTAAGTTTAGTGATGGCTGGGTATGGACCCGACGCTACAGCGCCATCCATTTTTGGGGCTAGTTGATTCAGTAGGTGAGTTGTTACTTCCATGGCCAGCATTCTGCTTATCATGGTGTTTCTTTTTACCGACTTTTCCATTTCTCATTACAACTTATTTTCCTTGTAACTTGTTTACTATCTACAGAGATGTTAGCATCTCACTTGGTTTTCGTCTCTTCTTTGAGTCTCTGACCACTGAGGGTTCATTTACGTTAATCTTTGGTGATGACCCCGTTAATACATTCCACTCATGTTTATTATTAATTCCCAGGCACTATACTAGGTGTTGGGGATTCAGTGGTGACATACCCTGGCACAACCCGAATGACCTCTATCTTCATTCCTTCTGCTGCTACTTAAAATGTTGACACTATTTTCCACTACTCAAACCTGCTCTGCCTCTGAGATATCAAACTGCCACTCTCCTTTCTAGCCATGGTATTTTCCTTCTTTCTTGCCCCTAAATTCTATGGAATCTGTTTTCATACTCTTGTCCAGTCTCTTGTTCATTCACTCTTCTCTCAGCCAATGGCAGACCTTCTGATCAGCCTTCTCAGTGACACAACAACTGCCACCAAAAATTCCCTTTCTCTGCCGTTGTTCAAATTATCCTTCTAACGCTCAGCTATGGGAAGTTCCCACTCTCTAACTTTTTCTAAGCTGAATCCCAGGTGGTAAAACCTTATATGGCTTGTTTCATAGTAAGGGTAAATTGGAGTTAGGATTATACACTTTATTGCCTCATAATTAAATGCAGATCCTTCAGCTTGGAAGCCAGTGCCATTCACAGTCTAGCTCCATCCTGGGATTAACCTCTCAATCAACCCCTGTTTTCTGGTCAAATGCCTCTAATTGTTTTTTCCCATACATACCTGGCTTTCCTGATTTCCTTACTTCTATTCTTTGCCTTCATTCTGTCTTGAATTTTCCTGATCCATTTGTTTCTTAAAATCCTAACCATTCTTCAAAATCAATCTCTAACATGATTCACTTCATGAAGATTTTCCTGATGTCTCAGTCAGACATTAATTTGCCTTTTTCCAACTCCCCATGCAGTTAAGGCCAAAGACTTTGGAGTAGAATTTACTAGTGGTTGACTATTGTGAAAGCCACTCAACCTCTCTGAACCTTGCTTTCCTTTTCTTCAAAACAAAGATGAAACTATCCACCTCACGGTGTTATTGTGAGCATAACTGTGATACTATAATATGCATAAAGTGCGTGGAAAAATGTCTGGATGGTTATTGTCATTTTGAATCTTTTTATGGATATCACCATGTCTTTTTCATATTATAGCTATTAGTGTATTTATCTCTTATCCTCCCTTGATTGAGGCTGAGCATTAGGTCTTATTCATTTTTATATCACCTGTTTTACTTAACTATTATTTCTGCACATGAAAGGAGGCCAGTATATATTAGTGGAATCACATGATTCAAGCAGGGTGGGGACTTTTTACATAGAACAGTAGTAAACAGAAAATAGAATCCAATTGAGTAATATCAGCAAATCTGCTGTAAGTAAGAGCTGGGAGGTAACCTTTACTGGGAACTCAGGTACTAGGCTCTTCCCTTTCCCATATGTTAATTAATGAATGCCATAAAATTTAGAGAATATAGGGTCCAGCAAGTGCTTCTAGTTTTCATCAAAAATTACTAAAGTATCATTCTGTCCACCAAAGATGTTTTGGAGATCAGTGTAGAAGAGCATCTTCTCTAATGGGAGATGAGGCTATGGAGCTGGCCTGGGGGATGATAAGTGTATATGACTGATAGGGTCGAGTGCAAAAGTTTATAGCTGGACGTGAAAATATATGTTCAGCCACTGTGAAGAGACCAGCTGGGTTGGAAAGTAGGTTTCAGAGTAGAATGGGAAGAGAGGAGGGGAGGTGGGGCCTGATTCTGTTCTTTAGTTTCCTTCTCTTGAATATGTTTCTTAGGCCTTGGCAGAAACTAGCCTGAGCTTCAGTAGCAGCCAAAGTGGAAACTGTATTCTTTCTGTTGCAGGAAGGAAGGTTCTGATGTCAGAATATAGGAAAATGAATCCTGGGTCTGTAGAACTGAGTTGAATTCTCAAGGTGAGCCAATCCCTGTGGTTGCTGAGAGGTTCCTGGGTACCTTCCTGCCAGTGAAAATTCAGGTGAGAGGTGTTGGTTCCTGTCTGGGTGACTCTGAAAAGACTGAGGATAGGGGAGGAAACATGGCAAGTGTTGAATAGAAGCAGGGTTACCCGTGTGCCTCAAGTAGCGTTGTCCTGGTGACATCAGCTGGCATGCAGTAACGTGTGCCTTCAGAGAGGATGGGAGGAGAGGGCACTGGCAGTGCTGCAAAGAGGGCGTGGCATAAACTCAGATCTGGAAGAAGGCAGAGATGCGAGACCTAACTGAAGATTACCTGAGGGATTAAAGAATACTTGAAAGATTCCTTCTAAGGCCTGGGGTATTTATGGAAGACAAAGTCACAGTAACCACTGGGACAGCCTGGATAGGAAGAGACTGAAGGAGAAAAGAACATGGGGTCAGAGAAGAGAAGAGTATTTTGGTGCTAATAAAGAATTATTTTCCATATGTTCTGTTGGCCGTAAGGAAATTTAAGAGCATTTACTTGTAGTAGATGGAAAGAGGCAATGGAGACATCAGGAGTAACTGATTATCACCCTGATGGGTGGTTGAATAAAATCAAAGGTAAACTTAAACTGATGGCAGAGTCTTATGGTAAAAGAAAAAGGGCAAATCTGAGATTAAAAAAAAAGATACATAGAGTAAACTCTAATTTGGTCCCATATTTTAAACTTCTGATTGCATATGATTTGGAAAAATATGGTGCTATTAGTGCAGATAAAACAATTGAGAGGGAGTTCATTTGGAAGAGGTGGAGACTAGATGATAAGTTTGGTTCTTAAAATGCTAAATTTGAAATGATAGTATGACCTACACGTAGAACAGGCCAGTGGAGAACTTGAAATATGTGAGTGCCACTTGAGATTAGAAATAGAGGTTTCAGAGGAATCAACGTATAAGTGATGATGAAACAGAAAAAGATTATCTCTTTCCGTGGAAGGGAGAAGAGAGCAAAGGTCAAGGAACCAAGTACTGATGTGAGGGAACATTTGGGTTCCTAGGGTTGGAAGCAAGGGAAGAGTCAGGGAGAAAGACAAAAAGTAATGTTTGGTAGAGGGAAGGATGGTGTGTATAGTGTCATGGAAACCAAGTTAATGTAAGTTTCCAGGAGGCAGTGTCTAGTGGTATTAAATGCATCAGAGAGATCTAAGCAGAAAGGATGCTGGATTTAGCAATTAAAAACTTCATCGGTGACCTTTGAAAGAGCAATTTCCTTAAAGGGTGTGTGACAGGAGTCAAGTTGCAGGGGATGATGGAGGGAGAAAAAGGGAGATCTTCCCTTCCTTAGGAGCCTGTGCAGTAATTCTGACAAGGATCAAAAGGAAAGAAGCAAGATTTCTATCGGGGACTCAGGATCCATTGTGTGTTTCCCATGCAGATTATAGATTGTCTGTTTTGACAGAGAGGCTGTTGTGTCTCTGCTTCCCACTGCATAACGTTTCACCCAGTGACAGAGAAAAATCAGTGTTCACCTGAGATTATGACTGACCTTTCCACCAAAGAAGCGATTTCAGACTCTAAATGCCAGCTCCAGACTGCTGGCTGACTCCTACCTGCCCTTCCCAATTCTGGCACAGTCACAGATCGGCCTCTCCCTTTCTAGGTCCTGTTGGTACATGGGAGTCTTCCCTTGATCTCAGTTCTTTGGTCTTAATTTCAGGGTTCATTTATAAAATAAATTCCCTGATGAATTTGTCATTGTCTCCTTTTGGGTTCAGGCCTCTGTCTAGATCAGCCTCCCTCAAGGAAATCTCACTTCTGATTTCAGAATTCAACTGTCTTGCGCCTCTAGAATGTCACAATATCCATTTCTCAGTCTTTATGCTTCTCTACATCCCTCAATTATCACTCATGTATTTGGAATCACACATCTTCATCCTCATATTTATAAAATTCATCTTGATTGCTGAAATGGATTTTTTTAATCCATTAAAATTTTTTTTTATTCATTGGAACCCACTGGCCATAAGCACCTCCTTGCTGTTCATCATCCCTTTGTGAGAACAGCATCTGGGGGAGGAGCTGTGAAAAGAAGAAAAAATATAATGGCAGGAACTCGGTGTGACTGTGTCTTAAGTATGTTGAAGAGAAAAGTTCCCCTCTCTATGTATAGGAATGCATTTCTCAGTCTGTAGTGACAGAATACATGCACTGAAGAAACGTGGGCAGATTTCTTACTTGGGCAGCTGCAAGAGGTCTTAGCTAGAGCTGTCTTGTTTCACTCTTGTCATCTTATCTTGCCCTATGTCATGTTTCTGCCCAGAACCTAGAGTCCATGTCAGTACAAGAGAATTTTCCCATGTTCACCCATTTAATTCACATCCCTGAAACTACAGAATACAGAGAAAGAAGCTCACAGAAGCTGACAGAGTTCACCTTGCCAGGCACCTCCAGCTTCGTGAGTGCTGTTGTGCGAATCTTCACCTTGTCAGGGAATGTCACTATCCTGGTTCTCACCACATTGGCCACATCCTTCTTCCTGAGCACACAGGCTGGTTCAGAGACCATATACATTGGTCCTTGTTCCCTAGTACCCTCAAGTCTCATGTCTCAGAACAACCCTTCTGTTCTTTGTCATTTTGACCATCACCAGCTGTTATGCGGTCATGTGAAAATCTTTGAGGTGTAGAGTTTGTGAACAAGGGGGTGTGTGCCCAGTTGGTGTGTGTTTTCTTTAGTACTGGCCCAGGTATAGCAGCTGTCTAGATGTCATCCCTGTTCCACTTATATTTCTGTGATGCTGTGGTGGCCCATTTCTTTTGTGATCTCCTTCCTGCCATGAAACACTCCTTTATTGCCATTCCTATCCATGAAGTAAACAGTTTTTTATTCCCCACACATATGTTCAGGCTTCATGGGCTTGGTTTATATTTCCTGCACCGACGCCCTCATCACCTCCACCATGCTTTGGATCGCTTCATCTCGGGGCTTTGCCACCTGTACCTCCCACCTCACCATGGTCATTGCCTGGTATGGTTGTGCCTCTATCACTTACCTCAAGACCGAGCTGGTCAATTCAGCAGAAAATAGACCGTCTCTGAGACCTACACCATCATCTCTCTGCTGTTGGACCCTGTTGTTTACAGTGTGGGGTACATGGAGGCCAAGGATACCATGTACAGAGCTATGGACAGAAGCATTTCTTAACAGATTGACTCATTTCATCAGGAGACCTTTAGTCCTGGCCAATGTGTTCCCTCCTTACGAACATTTCACAGTTCATGCGTAGACCGAATAGAACGCTGTGTTGTGAACTGGTTCAAGCACTTAGCCTGCTCTTCTACTCATGCTCCAGAAAGAAGGCAGAAGCCAGGCTTTCCGATCAGGGTACTTGTGACTGCCGAGACGGCAATACTCCAGGAGCACTTTGATGACTACTTCTTATGTGGGAGCATTTTAATTGAAAATCCTCCTGGCTCCCACCTCACCTGGCCATTTGGTACTTGACTTTTGCCTGTGCGTGGAGCAGACCCAGTGATGGTGACCCAGTGACTTCAGTTAAAGAATCCCAGGGACCACCTGAGACTTTCCCCACTTCCGTGATCTCAGTTATATGATCCTTAATAGGCATTTCAAAAAGACTCTCCTTAACCATTTGCTGATTGAAAAATAAATAGTTGCAACGAGAGAGGCCCTTCTTTCCATGAATTCATCCCCACTGGCCACTTAAATAGTGTGTATTTAGATGGAGTACCCTTTACTTTTATAGGAGAAAACAAAGACCCTTTAAAACAACATTATTATTGCAGCCCTGGAAACTGAGCACAGGGAGAACAGAGGGGTGTCTCTTCTCAAGGAGTGGTGCCTTCATCGAGAACTCCTCTTCTCAGAAATTTCTTGTCCCTCTAAAGCGGGTGTCCCCAACCCCCGGGCCACGGACGGATACCGGTCCGCAGCCTGTTGGGAACCGGGCCACACAGCAGGAGGTGAGCGGCGGGTGAAGGAGAGAAGCTTCCTCTGCTGCTTGCTCGCCATCACTCGAATTACTTCCTGAACTGTCCGCACCCCACCCCCCGCCCGGTCCGTGGAAAAATTGTCTTCCACAAAACCGGTTCCTGGTGCCAAAAACGTTGGGGACCCCTGCTCTAAAGCTTTGAGAATTGTTAATTCCATAATGGCTGTGTGGTAGCTATTTGGAGTGGCAATGGCTAATTCTGGGCAAATGACTTTGATTGCTCTTCTCTAGGTGTGAAATGCAATTTCTAATAAATTGAGCCCAGCAGTGCCCAGTTTCCCATCTGACGGGTGAGCGGGGGCTGAAAGTTTATTTGTGTCCCATGTCTTTACCCGCTGGAGTTCTTCCTCTGAAGAGCTCTTCTCTTTCATAACTTACACATTTGTCTCTTGGACGGGTGGTTATGTGTTTAATGAAGAAATATTTATGTACCTCCACTGTTAGAACTAGAAAATACATTGGAAAAGGCTAGTATAGTAACATCTATTTTTACACATTCCTATATTTTGGATATAAATGACCCATTGTTATTTCAACTCCAAGGCCAATCTTTCCATTTTCTATCTTACACTTTTGTCATATTTTTAACCTCAAAATCAGGATTGAGGCACATCTTGGCCACCTGTGATTTTTCTGTCTTCAACAGACCGCTGAAGGTCAAGGGTCCCAGGCATAGGGGCTGCCTTCTCCTGGAATCTCTCTTTTGTCTCACACAGAAGACAGGGAGGGTTAATAAGTGATGCTAGTGTCTTAGGATCAGCACCTGATGTACCATAAGGGTCGGTTCTGAAGCTGAAGTCCACAGATCCTTAAGGGGGTTCTTGAATGGGTTTCACTGGGTTTGTGAACTCCCTAAAATTGTGTGCAGAATATTGTGAGTGTAGGCACGTGTGCATTTTTTCATCAAATTTTCAAAGAAATCTCTCACATACCAAAGATAAAAATCTGTTGCTCTAGATTAGGGTTTTGTAAAACTATTTTGACTCAGACCCATAGTAAGAAGTATATTTTATATTGCAGTGCTGTATGCATGCATGCACATACACATCTTTAGATACATCTTGATCAAAATCATCACAAAGCAATTCAAAAGCTGAAGTCAGGAAAATCCCAGAATGAGAAATGGCAAGAAGTCCTGTGTGGCTAGAGAGGAGTGACAAGAAGAGTGCATGATAGAAAATAGATTGATCGGGGCTGCCTTCATCATCATTGACAGCTACTCTCTTTTCCACTCTCTGCTCAACCCAGGCAGCACTAGTTGCTCCTTTATGTCTGCTGCCACAGTTGTTCGCACATATTTTAGGTATTTTAGTATTATTTATCATGATGTATTCCATTAAACTATATATAGCTTTTAGTCGGAAATTTGTCATACTTTCACTCAAAATATAAGTGCTGAGTATTTATAATGTACCAGTCACTGTCCTAAGCCAGATAGATTCTGTATCCCTAAGGAGCTCTGGCTCTCAAGAGAGAGACCATCACGTTAAAAAAATAATTAAAAAAAAAAGGTAGGCATATCTCTTTGCTCTTTGCTTTGCTGTGCTTTGCAGATATTGTGGGTGTTTTTTTTACAAATTGAAGGTTTGTGGCAACCTGTGTTGAACAAGCCGATGAGTGGCTTTTTACCAACAGGATAATTTTTAAATTAAGTTATGTACTTTTTTTCAACATAATGCACACTTAATAGACTACAGTCTAGTATAAACATATGTACTTGGGAAACCAAAACATTTTTGTGACTCCCTTTATTGTGATGTTCATTTCATTTTGATGGTCTGGAACTGAATTCACAGTATCTCTGAGGTGTGTCTATATGCAGAAGCTGGGATAGGTACACAGCTAGGGGAGGTCAGGGTGGTAGGGACCATGGGGGGAGAGTCTGGTCACAAAGGAATGAGCACTCAGTTCTACCTGGTGTAGTCCAGGAGAGGATGAAGTCAGGATGGAAGATTAGGGTATTCACATAGGTGAACTGAATTTGGGTAGGGTGAGAAAGATGAGGGTAAGCAAAGGGAATAGCATGGCTAGCTCAAACTTGAAGAAACTTGAGAAGGACAGGCATACTTGCTTCCATCTCTGCATTCCTGGTACCCAGCACAGGGCTCGTAATACAACTTTGGATGAATGAACTGAAGAGCATTTACAAAGTGTGGGGCCTTGTGTTTGTGTATTTCGGCGTTCTGTAGCCAGTGGAAGCATCTGACCTTATTTCCTCTGGCCCCCTTATAGTGTTTCTTTATCTCAGGGTGAAAAGGAGGAAAAACATGCTGGAAAAGAAAAAATCCATGGGCTCTTTTTCATCCATCAGATCCCTCTATAGCTTAGGCCAAGTTCTCCTCCTACTCCCTTTTTTCAACCTGTAAGAAACATTAAGGGAGGAAATAGCTGCAGCAAACCCAACAATAAGTCAAGCAAAGTCTTCATGAAGGTGACAAGTGCCTTTGGCAGAAGAGAGAAGGTGGCAGAAGAGATGAGTCCTAGAGGACCAAAAGATGGGCCTAGCACATAGACAAGGTTTTTATAAAAGCAGATTTAAAAGGTACCAGTCTGCAATTCAGTCTGCTGGTGTATGTGTGTGTCTGTGTGTGTGGGGTGGTGGTGGCATTGGGGGAAGGAAACTAATATTTGAAGGTCTAGAACGTGACGAACACTGTAGTAGGAAATCACATTTCTTAATAATACTTCTTTAAAATACTTCCTTAAAATTATATATTGGGGGCTTCCCTGGTGGCGCAGTGGTTGAGAATCCGCCTGCCGTGCAGGGGACACGGGTTCGTGCCCCGGTCCGGGAAGATCCCACATGCCGCGGAGCGGCTGGGCCTGTTAGCCATGGCCGCTGAGTCTGCGCGTCCGGAGCCTGTGCTCCGCAACTGGAGAGGCCACAACAGTGAGAGGACCGCGTACCGCA
>NC_041217.1:69631075-69631736 GCF_002837175.3 Physeter macrocephalus
AAAAAAAAAAAAAAAAAAAATATATATATATATATATATTAATTTAAAAACTTATTTTACATGCATTTTCTAATTTGAGATGTGTAATACTTTTACAAGCATTATTTTCCCTATTTTACTACTGCTACTACTCTTATCACTATGGGTAGAGCTAACTTATAAGCCAGATACTGTTCTGAGTTGTTTATATGTGTTCAATCTTTTAATCCTCATACAACCCTATGAGATAGATAATATCAATATTTATTTATTCATGCATGCATGCCGCTCCACGCAGCATGCAGGATCCTAGTCCCCCAACTAGGGATCAAACCTGCGCCCCGTGCGGTGGAAGCGTGGAGTCTTAACCATGGACTGCCAGGGAAGTCCGGAAATAGGTAATGTTATACATTGCATTTTAGCCACAGAGTTTGAGCAACTTGTCCTAGGACCCACCCTGGGGAGTGGAGTCCTGGGATTGAACTCAGGCTCTCTGACTCCACAGCCCACACCCATAAAATGAAGAGACTCACCAAAGTTCATACAATAAGTGACAGGATGGGGCTTGGAAAGAACTGGGCCTCAGACCCATGTGGACTAACTCTAAATTTCATATCCAGACTTACACACACACACACACACACACACACACACACACACACACACACACACACACACACAC
>NC_041217.1:69632038-69633100 GCF_002837175.3 Physeter macrocephalus
AGAAAAAAACCATCCACACACACACACACACACACACACACACACACACACACACACACACACACACACACTCCTCTGTCTCTCTCCCTGCCCACAACACCACATTTATCCATTCTCACAGGATAAGGACTAATACGCATATAAGTCAGTTTTCAGATAATTGAACATATCCTTTCTCAGTCCAAATATATCTCTGGTCAAACATTATTAATAGAAATTTCTCAAAGGTATTATCCTCTCTTTGCCTTTGTAAACAAAGTATACACATTTACCAGTTTCCTGGGATAGTTACTATGTCTTGAACTGTGGTGTGTTAATATCCTCAGGAATATCTGAGCATGAGGGGTGTTGCCTCTGTGTTAAATTATACACAGATTGCAAGGAACTTTTGTGTGTGTGTTTTTTTTTTCAGGCAAGGCTTTATTGGGGCCCCTGCTGCAGCAGTGGGGAGCAAGAACAAGTAACAGGTTCCTTTGCTCTCTTGCTCCCTAGGGGGTGGGAGGTGGGCAAGCTTGTTCCTTACATGGGGTGAGGGGAACTTTTGTGGTTTTTAAAAACCACTTTATTGAGATACAATTTATAGTTCATAGAATTCACTGTTTAAATATACAATTTAGTGGATTTTAGTTTACTTACAGAGTCACTATCATCACCATAATCTAAATTTAAAACATTTTTCTTTCCCTAAATAGACACCCTGTACCTAGTAGCAGTCACTCTTCATCTTCATTCCCTCCAGCCTCCAGCCCTAGGCAACCACTATTCTGTGAATTTGTCTCTGTAGATTTGCCTCTTCTGGAATTTCATATAAGTGGAATCATCCAATATGTGGTCTTTCATGTGGCTCCTTTCACTTTGCATAAAGTTTTCAGGGTTCATCTGAACAATGTCGTAGTTGGTATCAGTACTTCATTCATTTTTTTTTCTTCATATTTTTTTTTAACATCTTTATTGGAGTATAACTGTTTTACAATAGTGTGTTAGTTTCTCCTTTACAACAAAGTGAATCAGTTATACATATACATATGTTCCCATATCTCTTCCCTCTTGCATCTCCCTCCC
>NC_041217.1:69637735-69644440 GCF_002837175.3 Physeter macrocephalus
GGAAGGAAGGAAGGAAGGGAGGAAGGAAGGGAGGAAGAAAGGGAGGAAGGAAGGGAGGAAGAAAGGAAGGAAGGAAGGGGGGAAGGAAGGGAGGAAAGAAGGGAGGAAGGAAGGAAGAAAGGAGGGAAGGAGGGAAGAAAGGGAGGAAAGAAGGAAGAAAGAAAGGGAGAAGACAAAATAAAGTAGGATAAAATATAGTTATTAAAATAAAAAATAATTATTAAGAAGAAAAATTTCTTTTAAAAAAAAGAAAAAAAAACAAAAAAAACCCACAAAAAAATGGGTTGGACTAACCCAAGGACAATTGGTGGAAACAAAGCTATACAGACAAAATCTCACACAGCAGCACACACATACACACTCACAAAAAGAAAAAAGGGGAAAATAATAGTATATCTTGCTCCCAAAGTCCACCTCCTCAACTTGGGATATTTCGCTGTCTATTCAGGTTTTCCACAGATGCAGGGCACTTCAAGTTGATTGTGGAGCTTTAATCCGCTGCTTCTGAGGCTGCTGGGAGAGACCTCCCCCTCTCCTCTTTGTTCGCACAGCTCCTGGGGTTCAGCTTTGGACTTGGCCCCGCCTCTGCATGTAGGTCGTCCGAGGGCGTCTGCCCTTCGCGCAGACAGGACGGGGTTAAAGGAGCAGCTGATTCAGGGGCTCTGGCTCACTCAGGCCGTGGGGAGGGAGGGGCACGGATGCGGGGCGAGCCTGCAGCGGCAGGGGCCAGCGTGACGCTGCACCGGCCCGAGGCGCGCCACGCGTTCTCCCGGGGAAGCTGTCCCTGGATCCCGGGGCCCCGGCAGTGGCGGGCTGCACGAGCTCCCGGGAGGGGCGGTGTGGAGAGTGACCTGTGCTCGCACACAGGCCTCTTGGTGGCGGCAGCAGCAACCCTAGTGTCCCACGCCCGCCCTCCTGGCCAGCCGTGGCGCACTAGCCCCTTCAGGCTGTTTTCACTCTGCCAACTCCAGACCTTTCCCTGGGATCTGACTGAAGCCCGAGCCTCAGCTCCCAGCCCCGCCTGCCCCGGCGGGTGAGCAGGCAAGCCTCTCGGTCTGGTGAGTGCCGGTCGGCACCGATCCTCTGTGCGGGAATCTCTCCCCTTTGCCCTCTGCACTCCTGTGGCTGCGCTCTCCTCCGCGGCTCCGAAGCTCCCCCCTCCGCCACCCGCAGTCTCCGCCTGCGAAGGGGCTTCTAGTGTGTGGGAACCTTTCCTCCTTCACGGCCCCCTCCCACTGGTGCAGGTCCCTGAGGTCTGAGGTCTTCTGCCAGCGTTCGGTGGGTGTTCTATAGGAGAAGTTCCACGTGTAGCTCTATTTGTGATGTATCTGTGAGGAGGAAGGTGATCTCCGCGTCTTACTCTTCCGCCATCTTGCCTGCTTCCCTTCATGCATTTTTATGGCTAAATAATATTCTGGTGTGTGGATATACCATATAATTAATTTTTGAATGTTAAATCAACCTTGCGTTCTTGGGTTAGTTCCCACTAAGTTATAGTGTAAAATCCTTTTTATATTGTGCTGGAATCAATTTGCTAGTGTTTTGTTGAGGATTTTTGCACCTATATTCAGAAGAGATATTGGTCTGAGTTTCATTTTCTTGTAAAGTCTTTGATTTTAGGGTCAGGGTAATACTGGCCTCATAGAATGAGACAGGCATAGGTTGCAAAAATAGTACAGGAAGTCTAGTGTACTTTCCACCCAGTTTTCCCCAATGGTTACCTCTTACTTAATCATAATACTACATCAAAATCAGGAATTTGACATAGGTATTGTGTGTGTGTGTGTGTAGTTCTATGTCATTTTATCACGTGTATAGATTTACGTAACTATGACTGAGATTCCTTTACCCTCCTATTCGTAATATATGTCTTAAATATCTCCTCTGCATGCACTGGTAACCATATTAGACAGGGTTATAATTTTTTCTTCAACCGTTGAACATAATTTAGAAAACTCAAGAGGAGAAGAAAAGTCTATTATATTCACCTATATTTTTGCCTGCTGTGTTCTTCCTTCCTTGCTAATATTCCAAGGATTTTTCTTTTATTACCTTTCAATTTAGAGAACTTCTTTTAGCCATTCTTTTAGAGTAGGTCTGCTGGTGACACATTTTTAGCTTTCCTTTCTCTGAATATGTCTTTATCTCTTTCATCAATGAAGACTATTTTCACTAGATACTGAATTCTGGGTTAACAGTTCATTTCTTTCAGCACTTGAAAAATATTGTGCACCTTCCTCCTGTCCTCCACAGTTTCTGACAAGAAATCCACTGTCATTCAAATTGTTTTCATTGTTTCTCTCTGGCTGCTTTCAATTTATTTTTCTTTGCCTTTTGTTTTCAGAAGTTTGACTATGATGTGTCTCAGTGTGGATATTTTTTGGTTTATTCTGTTTGGGGTTTGCTCAGATTCTTGAGTCTGTAGGTTTATGTCTTTTGAGAAATTTAGGAAACTCTCAGTCATATGTCTTCCAATAATTTTTTAGTTCAATCCTCTTTCTCCTCTTTCCCTGGCACTCTGATGACATGAACATTAGATCTTTTATTATAGTCTTACTTGTTCCTTAGGCTCTATCCATTGTTTTTCTGTTGATTTTCTTAGTTGTTCATATTGGATACTTTCTGTTGTTCAATTTCAAATTCAAATTCTTTCTACTGTTCTCTCCATTCTTCTGTTGAACTTATCCTTAATTTTGATTACTGTATTTTTTTAGTTCTAAATTTCTATTTGCTTCATCTTTTATATCTTATATTTCTTTATTGAGACTTCCTATTTTTTGCTGAGTTTTTTTAGTTTATTTGTTTCAAGCATGTTTGTAATTGTTCATTGAAACATTTTTATGATGGCTTCTTTAAAATCCTTATTAGATAATTCCAGCATATGTGTCATGTTGGGGTTGGTATCTGAATGTATTTTTTTCATTCAATTTGAAGTATTTCTGGGTCTTGGTATGATGAATGATGTTTGATTGAAACTTGAATATTTTTAGTATTATAAGACTCTGGATCTTATTTAAACTTATGGTTCAGCAGGCCTCCTCTTACACTGCTCTGAAGGGAAGGAATGGTCACCTCTTTATTGCCAGGTGGCGGTGGAAGTCCAGGTCCTCTGCTCAGCCTTTGTTGACAGCAGGATGATCAGGTCCTTGTTACTGCTGGGTGGGAGTGAGAGTTCAGGCTCCCCAGTAGACCTGAACTGATAACATCCTGGCTGGGAGAGGTAGGGCACCTCTTTACTGCCCCTTGTGAGGTCTCACTATACTGTAGGTGGTGGCCTTGTTGCTGCTGGATGGTGCTGAAAATCTTGACTTTCCAATAAGCCTCCTCTGATACACCCCTGAAGGGGGGTGGGTAGAAGCACCTATTACCACTGCATAAGGCCAAAGTCCAATCTCCCAGCCTGGTCTCCACTGAGACCACTGGAGGGGTGGGAGGTTCTTACTGCCTAGCAGAGATGAAATTCCTGGTTACACATTCAGTCTTTTTTTGACACCATTCCAGTGGAGAGTTGGGATGTCTCATTACAGACTGGTAAGGGTGGAATCCAAGGCTTTCTACTTGGTCTTTGATGGTAGGGGTGCAGTTGGGGAAGCAGTTTTTTCTGTGGTGTTTTGTTGGAATAGTTTTTATTCCAAAGTTTTCTGTCTTGTTAGGTTATCCCTTTCCTGTACTGTGTCTAGAGATTGCAGACCTTTCTTGGGGGCCTTTTGTGTGTCTGCATCCATTGGTATTTTCGGGTCACTGGCTTTTCCAGTTTGTGGTCTGGGGTGTATGAGGCCAAAAGAAAATTCAGTGAGCTCCCCACTGTGTCATTCCTCAGGTCCTGTGGTCTCTAGCTGGCCTTCCTCCTTCTCTCCGTCTTTCAGTCTTTTTATGTTTATTTCATATACAATGTCCAGGGTTTTCATTTTTACTTGGTGAGAGACTAGGGAAAAGTACTTCAGCTTACTGGAAGTGAAAGTCTTAGGTATTGTTTTATGCACTCTCTCTTTTTTTTTTTTTTTTTTTTTTTTTGTGGTATGCGGACCTCTCACTGTTGTGGCCTCTCCTGTTGCAGAGCACAGGCTCAGCGTCCATGGCTCACGGGCCTAGCCACTCTGCGGCATGTGGGATCTTCCCGGGCCATGTGCCCTGCATCGGCAGGCGGACTCTCAACCACTGTGCCACCAGGGAAGCCCCACTTTCTCTTTTAATAAATATAGATAAGAAAGAAAAGTATGTGATTATATAGATAACTATAAAAGATGGTGTAATTACCATTATGGAGTTCTTTGGCTTTTTTCCCCCATGGATTTAAATTATATCTGATGTCAATTCCTTTCAGCCTGAGGAGCTTCTGTAGTATTTCTTCTAAGGCAGGCCTGCCAACAACAAATTCTGTTTCTGTTTACCTAGAAATGTGTTTATTTTGCGTTCATTTTTGCAAGGTAGTTTTGCTGGATATAGGATTCTTGGTTGACAGTATTTTCTTTCAGGACTTTGAATATACCACCCCACTGTCTTCTGGCCTCGGTTACTTCTGATGAGAAGTCATTTGTTGATCTGATTGGGAGTCTCTTGTGTACATGATGAGTTGTTTTTCTCTTGCTGCTTTCAATATTTTCTTTCCTGTGTTTGGCTTTTGACATTTTGGCAATGATGTATCTGAATGGTTATTTCATTGTATTTATCCTACTTAGAGTTGAGTTTCTTGTCTGTGTAGCTTAACATTTTCCCTCAAATTTAGGAAATACTCCCTCATTATTATTATTACTATTATTATTATTTTTATTGTTTTATTTTTTTGGCTGCATTGGGTCTTTGTTGCTGCTCATGGGCTTTCTCTAGTTGTGGCGAGTGGGGGCTACTCTTCATTGCGGTGCATGGGCTTGTCATTGCGGTGGCTTCTCTTGTTGTGGAGCATGGGCTCTAGGCACGCTGGCTTCAGTAGTTGCAGCACGTGGGCTCAGTACTTGTGGCTCGCAGGCTCTAGACGGCAGGCTCAGTAGTTGGGGTGCACAGGCTTAGTTACTCCGCGGCATGTGGGATCTTCCCAGACCAGGGCTTGAACCCTTGTGCCCTGCGCTGGCAGGTAGATTCTTAACCAATGCACCACCAGGGAAGCCCTCAGCCATTATGTTTTTGAAATTTTTTCCCCTCTCTTCTCTGATTCTATGATTATGCATATGTTGGTAAGTGTTTTGGGTGCCTTTGATATTCTGCAGTTTAAATATAATATGCCTCGGTGTAGACTTTTTGGTATTCATTTTATTTGGTATTCTCTGTATTTCCTGGATCTATGGTTTGGTGTCTGTCATTAATTTTGGAAAATTCAGTCATTATTACTTCAAATAGTTCTCCTTTTGCTCCTTCTGATATTCCTATTGTGTGTGTAATAATACATCTTTTGTAATTGTCCCACAGTTCTTTGATATTCTGTTTTGCTTCTTCTCTCTCTCTCTTTTTTTTCATTCTGAATTTCAGTTGGGGAAGTTTCTATTGATGGATTTTCAAGCTCACTGATTCTTTCCTTGACTGTGTCCAGTCTACTGATGAGTCCATCAAGGGTATCCTTCATTTCTGTTAAAGTGTTTTTGATTTTTAACATTTGCCTTTGATTATTTCTTAGCATTTCCATCTCTTTGATTACAGTTCCCATCTGTTCTTGCATGTTGTCCACTTTTCCCATTAGAATCCATAGCATATTCATCATAGTTATTTTAAATTTCCAGTCTGATAATTCCAAAATCTCTGCCATATCTGTGTCTGGTTCTGATGCTTACTTTGTCTCTTCAGACTTTTTCCCCTGTCTTGTATCACATCTTATAATTTTTCCTTGTAAGCTAGGCATAATATAGGTAATAGGAACTGAAGTAAATAGGTCTTTAGTATGAGATTTCAGACATGTTTATCTGGATAAGAGATAAGCTGTGTTTACTCTTTGCTGTAGGTGTCAGTTTCCTTTAGTGTCCTTGTTTTTTTCTCCCTCTTTTCTTTGGATTTCCCTCCAAACTTCTTAAATAGAGTCTGTCTTACAGCTCTCTCACTTGCAATCCACTGTTACTAGACTGGCTGTCTGATGTGGTGGTAAGGTTTTGGAGAGGAGAGGTGATTAAATCTTTGTTCAGAAAAATTTTAGTCTTTTAAAAAAATGTTTCTTATTAATAAATAAAGAGATACTCTAGTTCATTATAGTCCAGAGGTCAGGCTACTTTCCCACTTTCTTGCAAAGTAACTGTGGCATGTTTGAGATTGAACACCATGTATATTAGCCTGACCTTCATATTCTTTATGTACCTTAAAATGATTTGAGGGAAATGTATTAATTTTCCTTTCCAATAACCTTTTTCTTTATTCTTTTCTTCAATAAACATAACTAATCTAAGAACACTTGCAATCCTTCTACAGAAATCAGTAGCTTACATTTTCCATTAGTCCCTGCACTGACCAGGGTTTTAAAGTAATGAGTTCAGAATTTATTTCAATAACATAGTCTTGATACAAATGCTGGTAGAAGAAGCCCAGTGGCTCACAGAAAACATAATAATAACCAGGTTTAACATTCACCTGTCTTTTTTTCTGATTTATCATACAGTACTTATATCCAATTAATTTGATGTATATAAAATTGAATTTTTGAATTTTATTTTATTTATATTTTTATACAGCAGGTTCTTATTAGTCATCAATTTTATACACATCAATGTATACATGTCACTCCCAATC
>NC_041217.1:69645033-69666269 GCF_002837175.3 Physeter macrocephalus
TCTTGTTTTTGGTTTCCTTTGCTGTGCAAAAGCTTTTAAGTTTCATTAGGTCCCATTTGTTTGTTTTTGTTTTTACTTCCATTACTCTAGGACGTGGATCAAAAAAGTTCTTGCTGTGATTGATGTCAGAGTGTTCTTCCTATGTTTTCCTCTAAGAGTTTTATAGTGTCCTGTGTTACATTTAGGTTTCTAATTCATTTTGAGTTTATTTTTGTGTACGGTGTTAGGGAGTGTTCTAATTTCATTCTTTTTCATGTAGTTGTCCAGTTTTCCCAGCAACCACTTATTGAAGAGACTGTCTTTTCTCCATTGTATATTCTTGCCTCCTTTGTCATAGATTAGTTGACCGTAGGCGCGTGGGTTTATCTCTGGGCTTTCTACCTTGTTCCATTGATCTATATTTCTGTTTTTGTGCCAGTACCGTATTGTCTTGATTACTGTAACTTTGTCGTATAGTCTGAAGTCAGGGAGTCTGTTTCCTCCAGCTCTGAAAATTTTAGTCTTTTCTTTTTCTCCCCTTATGTGAGCCAGGAAGGCCAAAGGGGGCTTGAACTGTCCAATTGCCTTATCTTTTAATCTTTGTATGCTTTCTTTCACAAGCTAGGGAGCATTATTTAAATAGTTGTCAATCATTAATTTAGAGGAAAATTCAGGCACTCTTGGGGAGGAACGAGAAAGGCAAACTTCTTCCAATCTTCTGTGTATTCCCCCTGCCAGGCCTAAAATTGCATGCTGAATTTAGCAAACACCCTATAATTAACCATTTCCACCTTTCTTAGGAGAGAGTTGTTGTTTTACAGCATCCATAAATTTTTTGATACGTCCCCCTTTGTTAAGGCAAGCTTAATCCCTTTCCCTTGAGTCTGGACTAGACTTAGTGACCCGCTTCTAATGAGTAGCAAAAAGTGGGTGTGTTAGGATGTGACTTCAGAGACTGGGTCATAAGCACTACCATTTCCTGCTTGCTCTTTCATCTGCTCTTGATCACTCATGTCATGAGGGCACCCAGGAACTGGTGAGGAACTGAAGCCTTCTGCCAGGATCCGGCAAGGAACTTAGGCATCGACTAACAGCTGTGTAAGTGAGCCATCTTGGAAGTGGATTCACCAGTGCCAACCAGGCCTTCTGATGGCTGCAGTCCTGGGTGTCATCGTGTTTGCAACCTTATAAGAGACCCTGGACCAGAACCACTAGCTAAGCTGCTCCTGGATTCCTGACCCTCAGAAACTGTTTAAGGTAATAAATGTTTGTGTTTTAAACTACTAACACAGCTATTTAGAGAGTATATATTACATACGCATATTCTTTGGCACTCTTATCCTCCTATCTCTCTCTCTCTCTCCCTCTCTCTCTCTCTCTCTCACACACACACACACACACACTCACTCACTCATATCCTTCAACTGACTTCAAAAATATTTCTTCAAATCTGATTTCTTAAATAGCATAATTCTGTCTATCTCATCCCATCTTAGTGCTATTTAAGTACCATTTAGAGTGGGCAATCTGGGAAATTGCCTCAGTAATCCATACCTTGATCTGCCTCTGTTTAGGGCTAAGAGAGCAATCTAGTGCAGTTTTAGCAGTGAGATTTAGGGCTTTCTTCACTGAGGTTAGAGACTGATCTTGGAAAGCGATGGATCCAAGAGCCAGAAGGAGCCCCTCTGGGTCCCAGGGTTAGCCACAGTCTTTGCTTTCTTCATACTCAGATCATCTTATCCAGAGCAAACCATGTACACCGAGTAAGAAGATGAAGGCCAGCATGCAGACATAGGTGAGGATGGTATCATTTCCAATGACTTTACCCTGGTGACTGGTGTTGGAGGCTGGGTGGGGAGTGGTTTCTGAGGTGTCCATATACATTCATTCACTCAACATTTATTAAGCCCCCAGTATGTCTCAGACCCTCTTCTAGGTGCTGAGCACACAGTGGTAAGTCTACATGTTCCCTCACCTTGGAGAGCTTGTATTCTGATGGCTTTGAGGTTCAGGTCAGGACCAGCCACAAATGACTCCAGTAAACACACAATTACAGCAAAGACTCTTTGTACATCTCTCTCTCCCCACAGTCTCTATTTTTTTTTTTTTTTTTAACAGTACGCGGGCCTCTCACCACTGTGGCCCCTCCTGCTGTGCAGCACAGGGTCTGGACATGCAGGCTCAGTAGCCATGGCCCACAGGCCCAGCCACTCTGTGGCATGTGGGACCCTCCCGGACCCTCCCGGGGCACGAACCTGTGTCCCCTGCATCTGCAGGCGGACTCTCAACCACTGCGCCACCAGGGAAGCCCTCTATTTTTTAAATGTAACTCCATGAAAGGAGAAATCCATGAACAAATTCTAAAGAAATTGTTTTTTATAGCGAAACAGCTTCCAAAAATGGTTACAAATTCCAGAGTCTTAATACCCTGTGATGTAGCCATGCATCACAGTATTAGTCCTGAAGTCATTTTTTATAAGAGAAAGAAAACTAACGAGAGAGGAAATCCAAAACCTGAGGATACAAAAGAAGTGTCGTTTGTTCAGGAAAGAAATAATGTCAGAACCATGAACACTAATAAAGAGTCAGATCTTTGCAATTAAGGCTGGGCCTGGAGAGTAAATATGTGTTCTCTTGGGGAAGTTCAGGTAGCTAAGGAAATTAATTCTTGTTAGTTTCTTCTTTACAGCCCTAGGCAGAAGCTGTGGCCCCACACAGCTGCCTCTCCACCTCACTACCTGTGGCAGGAACAGTAGGCTGGTGCATCAGTTAGGGTCCTATTGCAGGAAGCAGAAACCATAAATAGAAAAATTTAAAAGAGGTCATTAAGTGTTTACAAAACTGTGGAGGACTGCAGGAGAGCAGGCTGTAGGCTGGGCTTCTAGAAACTCCCAGAACAAGACTGTTGAACGAGGCTGCCAGGGGTGCTTCTGTCTCTGCAAGAGTCAGGAAGGTAAGGGATCAGGAGGCCACTCTGATAAGTGATCCAGGTTCAGGAAGCCATTGATGCTGCTGGGGCAAAGCCTTTTAGTAGCCGCATAGCTAATGGCCAGACTCCGGAACACACAGTTTTCTTCCTGCCGTGGCTGCCACAGCTGTCTCTTGAAACCCGTGAAGCTGGTGACTGGATGCTGGAGTGCTGCTTCAGGAAAACTCAATGATGCCATAACCTTGCTTGCCACCAAATACCCGCTATTCCAGCATCTTTATTCACGTAGGTGTCCATGTAACACAGTTATGGCCAATGAGATATGATGGATTTCTGCATGGCATGGGTGGGATCAAGGGCTTGTAGGGAAACGTGCTTTTCTAAAAAATAGGATAGATATTTCTGGTGCTGGCTTCCCTTCTTCCTGCCTTGAGCATGAACATGAAGGCTAGACCTGCAGAAGCCATTTTGTGACCTCTGCAGTTAAGAGTCAACTTGTTTTAGAAGGAAACATTAAAAGTGTACCACGCTGGATGAGAACCTACTGTATAGCACAGCGAACTCTACTCAGTGCTCTGTGGTGACCTAAATGGGAAGGAAATCTGAAAAAGAGGGGATATATGTATACGTATAGCTGATTCACTTTGCTGTACAGTAGAAACTAACACAACATTGTAAAGCAACTATACTCCAATAAAAATAAGAAGAAAATGCACCACCCTCGATCTCCTATTTTGAACTTCTTAGTATGTGAGACAGGAAAAAATACCTTCATTAGTTTAAGCCATTGTCAATCCAGAAAGAATTCAGGTATTGGCAGCTGAAAGCACTCTAAACTTAAATAACATCTTTCCCCTACCTCCCCTTTGTTCCTCCTTTTCCCTCTCCCTCCCTCTTCTCTCTTCTCTCTCTGAATGCTTTCTTCTGTCTGTCCATTCTTGTGGGATGGGAGAGATGGTACCCAAGAGGCCACAATGAAGGAAGACATTTCTGCAGCATATTCTGTTTTCATCAGAGGGCATTTATCTAGTGCGGACATAGCTGAATGGGCCTTTTGTAGCTCACAGGCCTCATGTAATATATCAGCTGCAGTATATCAGTCAACCTTGACTCCTACCGTTGCATTTTTTCCAGATGTAAATACGGTACTGCCCCAACTGTGACATTGTTTCTCTGGGCATTTATTAGGTTGAACTACATGAAATTGCTGATATTTGATTGTTTTAAGTACAAATAGTAATAATTTCATGTGGTGCAACCTGGTATGCATAGCCTTGGAGGGTATTAGAAAACTCTGAAGCCCAAATGAAGTCAATTTATAACCCAATGAACTATTACCTTTCTCAAGTCAGTGGTTAAAAGTGATCCA
The DNA here is from genome assembly GCF_002837175.3 of Physeter macrocephalus. Lineage (NCBI taxonomy): Eukaryota > Metazoa > Chordata > Mammalia > Artiodactyla > Physeteridae > Physeter > Physeter macrocephalus. Next base: position 69,649,311 of record NC_041217.1, read on the forward strand.
GGTCTGGTTTCTCTTTCTGTGTCAGCATTGGTGTTTCTTCGGGCCATCAAAAAGGTTGTCTCCCATTCCAAGAGGAACTAACAATTAGCACTTCCAGGCCACATCTTTCTCTTATTTTCATCCCAATTCAACCTGAAGCTAAATTTTACTATAGGCACAAGTAGTCTACTACTAATTATAAGTTCAGGGTTTTACACTGAATTTACCTAAGTAAACTGTGGAAAGAGAGGAGTGGGGTAGGGTATTATCATATGTGCTTTTATCTTGGAAAAGCAGCTTATTCTGGAGCCAGGTTGACTCCTATATAGTAAGTAGATCCCTTTACAAATGCAGCAAAGGGCCAGAAAAAAGGACTTTGATGTTAATGATTATGGCTCTGCCCACTGGGCATTTATCATAGGACATTAAGTATATCCATTGTTTCCTAGGTCTTGACTGACCCTAGGACAACCAGAAGGGTCAGAAATTATCATGATCTCTGACTCTGATGTCTTTCTCCAGTTATGATTCTGGTCCTCTGTGCTGTCCATATCCTTCTTTCTTTCTGGTGGATTTTTAATGGCACAAGTGTTTTTCCTTGCTGAGATTTTTTTTTTTTTTCTTCCTTTGCCATCACTGCCAGTGTATCTGACAGTTACAGAAAGTACCCAGGAAAGATGTCCAGAAGTTTCACTTCAATTAACACCATTAGGTTTGTTAAGAAAAGCTATTATTATTGTGACTTATAGACGTTCCCAATGGGAATTAACATTTCTGAAAGGGGTTTCTCTCTTCTTCAGAGAGATTGTGAAAAAGAAAAGGTATAGCATTCCTTGGAGATTGGAGAAAGGTCAAAATTCAGAAGCCATTGTTTAGTACATTGGTTAATTACTGACTTGGAGGAGTTTGTTCCAGTGACAAAACTCCTTGGACCAGTGTAATTTTTCTAAGCTTCATATCTCCTGTGCCTAGCATCGCACCTGGCACAGGGTAGTTGTGAAATAAATAGTGGTTAATTAGGTGAATGAATGAATGAATGAATAAGATGGTATGGGATATCAGAGTTGTATGGTTAGCTCTGAGAACTTCTCCATGTTTCACAGAAGAGGCGTCTATAAGACAGACACAGCCTTTACCAGTATAAAAATCCTTGTTAACACACATTTCCGTAAGTTCCCAGTAGGCATATCTGTGTAGTGGGGTGGAGTAATTTACTCACACTGTAACTCTGGTCTTCTACATGAGCCAGGACTCAGCAGGTAACAGGGAGAAAATGTTCTATTTAGTTTAAAACTTAGTCTGACCTGATAATATAAGTCATGCCTTTGGCTGATAACCTTCTGGAATAATTGGACACTGTCTCCTGTTTTCATCCTCTTCTCTGCATTTTCCAGAGACAGTGACCAGGTGTATAAAAGGGAATTTTAGTGAGGGGTCCTTGGTTCCTCTTGATGTCATTCTTCCTCCCACATGAGTCCAGCGGAAGGGGTATTGACTTTTAGCCCACCTGCCTCCTGGACTTCTCTCAGGGTCTGAGGTGACAAAGGCTCTCTCCTTGACCAGACTTTAGTCAGGCTTCTCGAAGCTCTCTTCTTAACTAGGCTTTGATGTTGGGCTTCTGTGTCTGTCCTTGTAAGGCCCACATCACCCAGTTTTAGCAAGAATCCTGCCAAGTCAATTGAGAAACAATCCCCCACACTTTATATCTGATCACCCTTGATATCTAATCCAGTTCCTCATCCCCCACCCTTGATATCTGTTCACCCTGGTCGGCCGTCAGCAGGAATTTTGTCAAGTTAGTTGAACCAGAACCTCCTTTACCCCGATGCTTCCTCTTTGGAACATCCTGACCCCCACCTTGCTCCTTGGTTATAAATGCCCACTTGTCCATGCTGCATTTGGAACTGAGCCCAGTTCTATGCTGAGGTCTCTTCCCCCCAATGCAATATTTCTGAGTAAGACCTATTTTTATTGCTTTACCTACTGTCTGGCTCTGGCTTTTCTTTGGCAGTAGTGGTGCTGTGACTTGGATCAGATCAGATGCATCATTGGACCCCTGGACTTCTCACCTAGGCCCTGACACCCAGCACCTTTGAAGACTCTGTCTTCATTCCTGTCTGATTGTTCAGGGTCCAGCTCTTGAACCAGTGCCCCAGATGACAGTCCATTGACAGATTTTGGTTCTTAATATTCTCAGTATACTCTAGAAGCTGGGTTAGAGGCCCAGGCTTCTTTCTTTGCAGGGTACCTACTGGGCTGTAAGTCTTTCTTCCTGGCTCTTTGTTTCGAGTAGAGTAGAGATTTGTTCAATCCCCGACTCCTGGCCTTGGTTCTTTGGTTCAAATGGAAATTCACTTTCTGATTTCCTGGGCTAGAAAATTTCTTCCTGGCTCTTTTTTTTTTTTTTTTTTTAACATCTTTATTGGAGTATAATTGCTTTACAACGGTGTTAGTTTCTGCTTTATAACAAAGTGAATCAGTTATACATATACATATGTTCCCATATCTCTTCCCTCTTGCGTCTCCCTCCCTCCTACCCTCCCTATCCCACTCCTCTAGGAGGTCACAGACCACGAGCTGATCTCCCTGTGCTATGCGGCTGCTTCCCACTAGCTATCTATTTTATGTTTGGTAGTGTATATATGTCCATGCCACTCTCTCACTTCGTCACAGCTTAACCTTCCCCCTCCCCGTATCCTAGAGTCCATTCTGTAGTAGGTCTGTGTCTTTATTCCTGTCTTACCCCTAGGTTCTTCATGACCTTTTTTTTTTTTCTTAGATTCCATATATATGTGTTAGCATACGGTATTTGTTTTTCTCTTTCTGACTTACTTCATTCTGTATGACAGACTGTAGGTCCATCCACCACACTAAAAATAACTCAATTTCATTTCTTTTTATGGCTGAGTAGTGGTCAAGTGGGGATCCATTCCTTGACTCCTAGGTTGGAAAATTTTTTTTCCTGGATCTTTTGAAGCCTCTGTTTGATTATGCTTCTCCCATGGGAGCTTCTCAGTCAACTGAAACCCCCTTCTTGAGCCCCATATGACTATATGTTCTGCTAACTCCTGCTTCCTTTCTTGTTGGCATGATTTTACTAAGGTTGATATGGAACTTCAGGGCCTCTTTGGGAAACTGAAGATCTCCCCAAACTGGTTCCCCCGAGACCTCTCCTTTCCCATTGCTTCCACTCACCCTTCCTCCTTCATCACCTTCAATATTTCCTTCAGCTCCTTTGAATCCTTTGTGCCCCCCTTCAAGCCCCTCCCTCCCCCATCCTCTGTTCACCCTGCTGGGCCCTCTTCCTTCTCACTTCAGCCCCTCAGGCATTTGAACTTGATGCCCCCTGCCCCCACTAGGGCTCTCAAGGGACTTGGGGATGCCCAAAAGCAATTGCATGAGGTTGAAAAGAAAAATGAAGAAGGCCAATTGGAAACAGACTGGCTATTTTATCCACTCAGACTTTGGAGACATCTAGACAGCTGCTTCATGTTGCCTCAGTCTCTCACCTAAAATGTAGTGCTGTGTCCATACGACAGGGCAAAAGATCTTAAAGTCTTAAAATCCACGAATACTGGTAAAAGGATTTAACCCTCGTATTGAGTGGTTAACCTTGACTTGTTCTATCTGTCAGAGACACAATTTAGGTAAATAGTGTAAATACACCAGTGAGTTTTTGTATTACTGTGTGTACCTGGCTCATGGCTAAAATTTTAGATGGAAAAAAGGTATAAGATCTTTTTGCACCTGTATGTTTATGTATGTGTGTAAATATGTTATGCATCTGTGATATTTTCCTACCTCTGGGTGGTATTACCAAATTTATAAAGTCCTGTAGAGGAGCTCTGTTTAAATCAGCTTAGAGGTAAATGAGTGTTTATGTAAATTAAATATTACCAACACTTCCAGAAATATAGGAACTAACCCAAATGCTTTTCGATTTTTGTGATTTGAGCAAATCTTTGAAGACTACTTTAATGCTGTTGACTGAATAAAAACAGCTATGCCTTCTGATGATCAGCACTGACTACGGGATGAGTATACATTTTTATTCTACTTGGGCTTACTGGTCAAATAGGGTAATATGTTATCTACTAGATGTTTAAGATTTTAAAAATTGTAAATTCAATCTAAAAACAAATGTACAAGTAAAGATGGAATAAAAATGAATTGCTTGATATCCATTGCTTTATGTAAATCAGGCACAGCAGTAAAACAAACAAAAAACTCCCAAGCATTTAACTTATTTTTTCAGGTTTTTTTGTGTTGTTATGGTTTGTTTTTTTCCTGACACTTGCCTAACATGCGTGTGCTGTAAAGAGTTAACATGGAAATAACTGGAGATGATGGCCAGCTTTGTGTAATGGTTTAATATGTCTGCCTAAAAATAGTTTCCAAAATCTTTTTTGGTAACTTACAACCTTAGAGTTATGCTAAGTTAAATAACAGATATTCATTAAACATCTCAGTCATTTCTAAGTAACATAAACTGCTGGAACATTCATTACTGAACTTACATTTAAGTTTATATGCTTTTGGCTTTTAACTTTTGTTTGGTATAGAGAAGCTAAATATTTGAGTCTGTCAACATGTTCTTTTTACCATATTGAAAAATATGAGGCAGCATGGACCTATAAAACTGTGAGATGGTATATTCAAAAAAATTGCTAGTCTATCACAGAAGGCTGGTATGTGACAGGCAGTTCACAGCTGTCTACTTCCTAGATTTTTTTCTGTAAAAGAAGGGTTACTAATGGTTAAAATATTATGATCAGTGTATGAAAATAAAACTACCAAAAATAATAAGGGGAACAACTTTTTAGGCAAAGTATACAAAAAAGTAGGAGGTGTTTTTCATAAGGAAACTTTTGCAAGGTATGAAGCATGTGTTTTCATTAAGGGAAAAATAGAATAATTTTGTCCTGAAGTGAAGTGACTGGTTGTCCCAGAGTGAGAAAGAAGAAAATAAAGGAAAAAAAACCTGAATGGATGTAGAAAGTTGTAGGAGGTTTAGAGGAAAAGTAATTTCATGTGTGGTTAAGCTGGCTGAGATTGAATGGATTTATTCATAAGGTTCTTAAAAAATGGGCTCAAAAATATAAGGATGCAAAACTAGAATCTGTTTTTCTTTCTATTAATATAACAGAGTTTTCTTGGTTTGTTGGTCTGTTCTTAATAGATCCTAAAAGATTTTTCTTTACTTTTTAAGTCATCCACCTAGGAAACAAAGATTCTCTGTCTTATCAGCATAATTTCCTGTGCCTTATGTTAACCTTATTCTTGATTATTTCAGAGAACCAAGTCTTATCACTTTTAAAAGAGCTAAGGTTTTTTTTGTTTGTTTTACAGTTTTGACAATTTTGCCTTCCCCAAATCAAATCCTAAATGACATCTTCTTGACTCCAAACTGACTTTGAGATTTCCTAGAGGGCCCCTGGAAAGTCTCAGAGGATTTGTTCTCTCACCTTGTAAAAAGAGAGATGTTAAACTAATTTGGTTTATTTGATAGGTTGGATTATATGGAAAGGCATTGTCAAATAAGAGATGTTAAGTTTTATTTGTATGGGTAAATACAAATGTAAGTATTTCAGAAATTGTATTATTTTCCTAGAAATTGGTCAGTACTCTCTGTCCATGAAATGTCCAATGTAATGTTATCAGTCATAATTCTAATAATTATTTTAAAATGTTGAGTGTCATAGAAACAACCATTCTTATTAAATTAATTAATTAACTTAATTAATTAACTTAAATTAATTAACTTATTAAATTAACTCTTATCATATCTTACCCATGCCGTTTTAAGTCTTGCATCACCCACAGATAGTTTCTGTTTTGCTCTGGTTCTTCCCTGGAAGCATTTGCAGTTATATACAGGCCAGAATGCTTTGTCTTCTCAGAGTCCCTTGGAAAAGACTATGACAGGAACTCTGGGCTACAGGATTCTGATGGCTTTGCTTTGAAACCATACCACTGGACTGAGTCAGGATTTCTAGAACTCTAATAGAGAAACTGACAGGTTCATTAAACTGTTCACCCAAGATCAAGCAGAACAAGAATTAATTACATGGGACTGAATGTATTGATAAAGAATGATTGTGGTTTTGGTTTGGGACATTGCTAGATTTTTAATGTTCTATATTCTGGATATAAGGAACCCCTTTCTCTTAGATTATCTATACTTGTAACAATTAGGAGATGATACTTTTGTAAACAAAAATGAAACATTTATCTTTCCTCCCTCCCTGATTCCTTCAGAATTTGCATTAATTTAATGTTTGCAGAAAGTTATCTTCATTATATTTCATTAAATAGAATAGGCAGGGTCATGTCTGGTTTATATTTGAATATTATATTCAAAATGTAAAGTCATGAGGAGATGCATCATAAACAGAAAATATATGGTTAAGTCAGGAGATAGCAAAGGGAAGCTAAACATTCCCCATATCAATAAAACACCTGCCTACCTGGTTCACTTACCATTTCCCTCCTACTTGGTGGGGAGGCTCATGGGACCTGACTTGTAAGAAACCCACTGTGGCAGCTCTTCCTCAGTTTTTAGGAATTCTTTATAGAGAGGCAGCTCTCTAGTGTGATCATCTGTTTCTGGAATCTTCTGTGTTCATTACATTGTGCTGTGCCGTTGGTTTCAACTTTTTTTGGGGGGGTTTGATTAAACTGTTGGGTTCTTCCTAAATTCTTGCTTTCTGATCTTCATTGACTCCATTCTCTGCAACCATGGCCAGTGCCCCTGTGACATGCTTAACTGGGACTCCCTCCTAAATCTAGCATCTCTTGCTCTCTTCTGTTTGGGAAAGGAATTGAGAGAGTTGAAACCCATTCTCCCTAAGCACCAACTAAGAGCAGGACAGTGTGCCATGTATTTTACATAAAAACAACAACAGTAATATAAGCAATGTATATAGTATACTAATATTGTTAATTATAATATCATTTATTACATGCCAGTCAGTAGGCTGAACATTTTATATGGTGGACCTTCAGACAGGTAGTCAAATCCTGCAGCAACCCTATTCCCTGCCAAAATTTGACTTCTACCGTAAATGCCTGGGAATCTTAGAGGGTTTTAAGCAAAGGTGGCATGAGTATTATTCAGCATGTAGTATTTTCTTGATGACTTTGGGACACTTATGTCACTGATTATTTTACAGTGCTCCAGGGGCTACTGGAGGTGAAGATTTGCCTTGAGTTATGTGGCCCCAGACAGCCCTGCTCCCCTAGTTTCCAGATGTGCATTTTATTAGATCAGGTCTGAGGATGTGCCAGAAGGAAGGAGGAGCCATAGCTCTTAGTGAGTAGAGCAACCCCAGACCTGTTCTACCTTTCTGTTCTATTAACTGTGACCCAAAAATCCAATTTAGCAGGCCCTCAATTAAATTCCATAGAAATAAACAGTTGTGAGTAGAATGAGAATAAACTCCGTTGAGGGAGAAGTCTAAAAACTTCTACTAATCAAGTGTTAAACCCTTTACTTTTTTTTCCCTTACAACAAATTTTGTTTTTATCATATCCTTGTTGTTCCTTATTTTCTGAATAATAGCACAACTCAAAACCATGAGGCTTAAATGGGAGATGTTTTGGGCCATGAAAAATATTGAACAAATGCTAGGAATCATTGTACTTTTCTTGTAAATTAAGCAGCTCAGTAGATGGGAAATTCAAAGAAAACAGCAATAGCATAGGGCATAAGTATAATTGTCTTCAGAGGTAGTCTTTCCTGTGGGTAATTTTTCTTCCCACTATCTTTGTCCTGTTGGAGCAGAACTTCAACTTGACTTCTGGAGCTTGTGAGCACATGATCCTGCATCTTACAGTTCAGTGCCCACCTGTCTGGGCAGATACAGGTCTAATATAAATACCTTCATACACAAACAAGTCTTTTCTGGAGATGGACAGATACAAATCCGCAATCCCTCTCACAGAAGACTGGCTCTGATCAACCCACCTCTACAGGAATGCTGCTGCTTCCCCAGGACAATATGGGGTGAGCCCCCGCAGAGTAATCCTGTCTCAGTGTCTTTATCACTTAAGGCGACCTGTTGACTCAGAGTTCGTCAAGACCACAGGAGGACTCCCTACTGGCACAGATGTGCACCAGGGCAAGGAACCCTTTATAGACCTTGGAGAAAATCTTGTCACCTCCAATACTAGGTTTAAAAATGATCATCTCATTATTCTTGGCCTGCAGCTGTAGAAGAGTCTAGAGGCATGGAGAGAGGTCAGGGCAAGCACAAAGGCACACAGTGAAGTTCTCCAGAGGTTTTTCCAGCTGTGTGATCAAGCTCACATGAGTGTTACTAGGCCATTTAGGAAAAAAAAACACCTTCCTATTCATGTCTGAGAGAAAGAAGGGAATACAACAATCTTCAACTAAAATGTCAACAGGAGAAATCATAAATTCAGTCTTGTATTCAGCAATCTCTAGTCTTTCCTTCCCATGGTCCCTCCCACCTTCCCTACAGCACAGACTCATATACACGGACCTTCCAACCTGTCTGAGCAAAGGCTTCTGGGAGATTGGTGAGAACAGAGACCCATAGCAGTGGCTACATATCCTTGGCCTGGGGCTGTTAGAGAAGCAATGGTGACCAGAATAAATGTAGCACACAGCATAGTGGTTGGTTATCTACGGAGCTTCTGACTCACCCACGTAGAGATTCTCATTCTTAGACCTCAGGCTATTCAGGGTTTATCTGCACCTCTGGGTGAGGATGGGGGATGGAGAGCACAAATTATGTGTGAGTGATTTTCCAGGCCTGCCCCCTGGTGCCAACAGTCAGAGCTACTGGTGGGGAAGGAAGGGCTGGAAAATCAGTGGGAGTTACTTATTAGATACAAGGAACTGCCAGAGCTCCACCCACTGTGACCCAGATTCTGGTGCTGGGAAGAGAGTGGTGTGGAGCTGCAGTGTTACAGATGAGATGAGGGGCCATGCCGGCCACATCAGGAGGGCTTGACTCCACCCTCCAGGGGCCCCTCTGCTGATGGCTGTGTGCTCTGCTGGGAGCTCCTGAGCCACGTGGGTGGGAGGGGGTGTCTCCCTGAACTTGGGCCTCTCATGGGCTGTGGGTGCAGGGCCTTTTCTTCTTTTTGTTGTTCTGTGAAGTAGTCTGTTTGTGGGACATTCTGGGATTCTGGTTTCTGCTGTAGACACTGAATCCACTCCTCCCCTACTAAATCAATATGATATGCCAGCCCTCTGCTACAGAGATTCAGAGCAATGGAGGACACTGCCTCTGGTTTCTGAAGAATTGTTCTGACTAATCTTTCATCTGTTCTTCTTCCTTTCCCCTTTCTCGTGACCCTTTCTCTCCCAGACCCTCATTCACTATCCTCAGAGATGTCAGAATCTGATAGTTTTGTTTTCTTCTGCCTCCAGCCTCTCAAGGTGAGGTTCAATGTCTATCTGTGGCAATACTGCCTTCACATCCATTCAGGTGTGCGCTCACTACACACAATTTTTGTGAACGTCTCTTGTGTGCCATTCAGTACTTAGGTTTTGCAGATAAGAGAGTGACTTTTTTTGATGGGCTACATCCAGTGACCTCCATCTCTTTTGTAGTTAAACCATCATGTATTGGAGTTACAATAACTTAACCTTGCTCTCCTCTCCATATTTCAAACTGAAATTCCTTAAACACAGACATTATTCCATCTATTCCACTTTTAATCCCATTAAACTGCTCTACATCTTACTTTGGTTATTCTCCTCCTGTCCACTTCTCTTTTGTTTTGATCAGCACTTCATCCCCTTTACTTCATCTTGCCTCCCAACCTCTGGGACTGATTGCCCTGATTTAGTAACCACCATCCAGAAGCCTTTTTTTCCTTCTGTTCGAATCCTCTGAGCTGGCCAGACCCTAATTGCCACTTCCTGGAAGCAGTTCTCCACATTGTCATTCCTCTGACAACCTTGGTGAGGTTTAGAGTTGGAGTTGGGCTTAGGTTGCCTTTTGCATCTTGAATGAAATGCAGGCTCATTATCCTGGGATCTAGAACCATTAACAGTTCTTTCCCAATCTACTGGTCTTGTCTTACTTCTTCCACAAATCCGACTGTGCACTCAACCTCTTCTACTTGGGGATACATGCCCTGAGTCTCTCCTTTAAATCCTTTGATTCATTATCTTCTCTGTAACCGAAGTAGCTTTCAGGAATATCTGTTTCTTAAAACCCCAGTTCTTAAAAGTCTACCTTATATGCCATTTGCTTCCTGAAGTCTCTCCTGATCTGATAATATGGGATGTTTCCATCTTGTGAATGCCATAGTGATGAAGGGCAAAGATTTTGGACAAATTTGGATTCCAAATCCAGCTCTCTTATTTTCTAAATTTGGAAACTTAAGCAGGCATTCAAACTTTTGACCCTGTAGCTCCTCATGTGAGGACAGTAATATAGCTGCCCTCCTTTGTGGAGTTTTAGTGGGTAGTAAATGCACACAGTGCTTTTTACAGAGTAAGTTCTTGAAAAATCATTATTATGACATTTTCTGGTATTACGATATTGTCTCACAGTTATTTGTATATTAATCTGAGCATCCTTACAAAACCTTACAAAAGATTCTATTTTATCCTTCTTGTCTCTGGATCTCACCCATCATCTAGCACTTTGCCTCGTGTATGTTAGGGACTAATTAGATATTTCTTGAACTAAACAAGCAGTAATGCAAATTTGTAGAATTAAAAAAAATAGTGAAGAGACAGTTAAGAGAAAAGAAGGGAAAATACTGAGTCAAGCACCTTGCTATGCTTATTCCCATGGATTAAAGGTTCTTATCAGAGTTCAGAGAACATAGCAGATGCCTGATACTTACAATTTCTCATTGTAGATCAATAAATTACCAGTGTAGTTTGTGAAAAACACCCCAAACAAATAAGGTTCTTCCTTTTCCTCTCTTTAACTCTTTCCTTACTGAAAGATTTAGAGTTAAATCCATTATATGGGACCCAGCAAAGAAGACATTTACACTCAGAGGAGGGAATAAGTGGGGAACAGTGGTGACCAAGCGCAAATGTAGAGTGCTGAGGGGTGACCATTTGTATTGCAGGGAGTAGGAGCCAGTCCAGGGACGGGGAGCTGGAGCAGGGTGAGGAGAACATCTGTGCAGGTGAGGGACAGTGGTAAGAAGGGAGGTTAGCTACACACAAGGGAATTGATAAAATAAGAAAGTATTTTAAGGATAATGGGCATCTGATTTCTTACTGATGGAAAAGAATTGCCAATGCGAAAATGTGGAAAACCTGAATATATCCTGTAGTGTTAGATGGAAATTAGAGGTACTGCTGTGAGCTCATGGTTTTCAATGTGAGTGTGTGTGTGTGCACGTGCGTGCGCCCAAAGCTGTTTCCAATGCAAGTGCCTGGAAGCAAATCCAGACCTTGCCTTCTACATACTGTATATCAGTAAAAAGAACCAGGGATGCTTGAGGAAATTGCTAATTCCGTGTCTGAGGCAGGGAAGATACAAGAGAGAGCCTATACTATTTTTTATTTTTTTTGCCAGAAAGGAAGGAGATCATCAAAGAATAATGTCGACCTGTCAAAAGGCCACCAAAGCCAGCTTGAAGGGGATCCCACTGGAACTAATAATCAATATAAACTGAAAGTAGTTATAACCCATTGAATAGAACAGTAAGCAATGAAACTAAAATGATATAGATGAATAATTAAGTTTGATAAAAAACAAGATATTTATATAGTTCAAACTACCTCCCTGAAAAATATTAATTTAAAAGAGAAAGAGTAACTTCAAAGTAGAGAATCTTGACTTCTACCACCTTAAGCAATCCAACTGTATATCATTAGAAGTGGGATAATTCAGAACCATGTGACTCTTGATAGCGTGCAGTGAAAGAACACAGCATCACTTCTGTCCTGCCAAAGATCCGTAACCTGAGTCTAATCATGAGAAGACATTAGACAAACTAAACTTTAGGGACTTTTGTTTCTCTCTCTCTCTTTTTTTTTAAACATCTTTATTGGAGTATAATTGCTTTACAATGGTGTGTTAGTTTCTGCCTTATAACAAAGTGAATCAGCTATACATATATCTCCATATCTCCTCCCTCTTTCATCTCCCTCCCACCCTCCCTATCCCACCTCTCTAGATGGGTCACAGATCACTGAGCTGATCTCCCTGTTCTATGTGGCTGCTAACTTTAGGGACTTTTAACAAAATACCTGACCTGTAATCTTTGGAAATATCCAGGTTATGAAAGACAAGGAATGACTGAGAAACTTTTCTAGATTAAAGAATGTTAATAAAGCATGCCAATAAATGCAAAGCTTGAATCTGAGCTGGATGTATGGTTGGGACACCTGGCAAAACACTGAATGGGATCTGAGGATTGGATGATGGTGATGAGTCAATGTTACTTTCCTGATTGGGATGATTGCTTTGTGGTATGTAGGTGAATGTCTTTGTTTGTAGGGAATACTACAGTATTAGAAGGTGATGAGCCCTGTGTCAACAACTTACTCTAAAGTTTCAAGAAAAAAAGTTCTTTGTATTGCACCTTCAAGTTTTCTGTAAGTTTGTGGGAAAAAAAGGGATTTAGAGAGAAAAAGTGGTATTCAGTCCTCCCTGGGAAACAGACGAGCCGCAGTAAAAAGGAAAGTAAGAGAAATTATTTGGGACGTGGAAAAAATGGGGATGAACATTTGCAGAATTTTCTAGATGGACATGCGTATTGGATGATCTTTCACTCGAAGAGACTAGTTTCTTTGGGAAGTAATGTTCTTGATCAGACGGAAGGAGGAGAGGTAAGGTGGGGGGGGCGTGTCTAATTCTCCTCTTGCTCTTTCTTTTCTAGGATAAGTTATCCTTTCTCAGGGCCCTGGTTGAAAACATTACTGGGTCAGGAAGAATCAAAGAAGGAATAGGGTATTCTCCATTTCAGAAGGGGAAGCATTGGAATTGTGATGTGCAAAACTGAATTCTGGGTCTTAATTTCTGTTTCCTGCCAGTAAGTGTTGAGATGAGAGGTAGTGGTTCCTGACTCAGTGTTTTTGTAGTTTTATTGTGCCGTGTAATAGAATTTCCTTTTTCTTAGGAAACTCTCACCGAAGTATTTAAGGGTGTAGGGGCATGATGTGTCCAACTTACTCTCAACTTAATTTAGTTAGAAATGATGAGGGAAATGGGACAAAATGTAAACAATTGGTGAATCCAGGAACAGGGTATGTAGGAGTTCCTTATATTATACTTGCAACTTTTCTATAAGTTCGAAATCTTGTTAAAATAAAAATGTCAAAAAAGTGTGGGGGAAAGGGAATCAGTAATGGCATTGCCTCTGTCAGAGCTGAGAGAAACCTAGGCTAGGAGAAAGCAGAGATGTTGGAGATAACTGAGGATTAACTAAAGAATTTATGAATGTGCTTCAGATAACTTGTAAAGTCAAGGGTTATGCAAGATATCAAGGTCACTATAAACTCAGGGAAAGACTGAAACAAGAGGTTACTGGATTTGAAACATAAGGTAGAGTAGGATTTGGGGCTACTCAAGAATTCCTTATTCTGACTTCCACTGAAATGCTCTGGAGGTTTAAGGACATTTAACTGGATAGAAGCAGATACCATAGTTGAGATGACTGCTTGAATATGATCCTGGTGTGTGTGTGTGTGTGTGTGTGTGTGTGTGTGTATTAGAGTGCATAATTCTAGGCTGACGAAATGGCCTTCTACCATAAGGTGTAAAGAGGAAGTAAAAGTACATTAAAGCCTTTACACCATTCTATAACTTCCATGTAGGAAAGAGAGGAATAGCATAGATCAAATGGAAACATTAAAACATAATTTGCTACAGTCTCGGAAGAATCTTAAAGGATTCTCAGGGGAAAGGGACTTGGATCAGTCAACAGGAGTGGGCATGGGGCAAAGTTAGGGAACTCTAGATGCCAGGAACATGCCATACCCGTTGGAAAGTCTCCCAGAAGGGATCTAACTACTAATACTCAGGCTAAGAAAATCTATCTTGCTAAAATGGAATTTATTAACAAAGGTGTGTCCTTGGGAAATACTGGCTTTATTTACATAAGTGCCCTCTCTTGGAAACACTATAGAGGCTAATCCTCTGTCTTCTGAAGTCCAGGATAGGGATAGAGAAGCCATCTGAGAAGATGGTTTCAGGATCACAAAGCACCAACCACTTGGAAAAATAAAGAAGTCCCCTTTTTAGTAAGATCCCTGACACCTGTCTGGAATCTGACTATACTGGTTCCCTTGAGACACTCAGGAAGTTTTGAGGAAGAGAGACCCAGGAGAGCAGGGCTAGTCAACATGGCTTTTCCTTGGAGATTCCTCTCATGATGTCTGAGTTTATAGGTTTTCCTTCTCCTCCTTCTATGGACATAGCTTTCAGGGCCAGCGTGCACATCATGTGTCTCTTTCTCTAGGTTACAGTACTATCTAGAGAGAGTAAGTGATTATAAGATTATAAATCTCTGAAGAAGCACAAGGGTTTGTTTATTTGTTTTAATTTATTTTTCTTTATTTTTGGCTGTGTTAGGTCTTCGTTGCTGTGTGTGGGCTTTCTCTAGTTGCGGTGAGTGGGGGCTACTCATCGTTGTGGTGTGCGGACTTCTCATTGCGGTGGCTTCTCTTGTTGCAGAGCACAGGCTCTAGGCACGCAGGCTTCAGTAGTTGTGGCACATGGGCTCAGTGGTTGTGGCTCTCTGGATCTAGAGCACAGGCTCAGTAGTTGTGGCACACAGGATTGGTTGCTCTGCGGCATGTGAGATCTTCCCGGACCAGGGCTCGAACCCATGTCCCCTGCATTGGCAGGCAGATTCTTAACCACTGCGTGACCAGGGAAGTTCCTGGGTTGTTTTTTTTTTTTAAATATTTATTTATTTATTTGGCTGTACCAGGTCTTAGTTGCAGCACATGGGATCTTCACTGTGCTTGTGGTATCTTTAGTTGTGGCATGTGGGATCTAGTTCCCTGACCAAGGATCAAACCTGGGCCCCCTACATTGAGAGTGTGGAGCCTTAGCCACTGGACACCAGGGAAGTCCATTTTTTTTTTCTTTTTGTAGATGCTTTCAGATTAGTTTTGCAAGGTGCTGGAGATACCTGTATGTCTTTCTAACTTAAGCAAGCTCTAGTCCCTTGTGCTCCTGCAGATCTTTTGGGCCAGGATCTGGAGTTCTGGGGTGAGAAACTACAAAGATATGCCAATTGGGCTCATGTCTTGGGAAAAAAAAAAAGAGCACAGCCTAGCAGATTCTTTCCCATCCTATGATGGGAAAGAATGGCTTCTTCACATACCTATAATATTCACAAATTTTTAAACAGTCCCTGGCATCTTACAATTTATGTTTCAGGGTTTCTGGAGAAGAGGCAATAGAGTTTTGTTTGTTCATTTTCTGCAGGAGTAATTCACCTGTAATATCATTTTTCAGGAGATTGGCCCAAGTTGCATATTTTAAATTCTTTCCCTTTCCTTAACAGATTCACTCAGATTTAAATAACATACATGTATGTACCCAACATAGGAGCACTTCAATACATAAGGCAAATGCTAACAGCCATAAAAGGGGAAATCAACAGTAACACAATCATAGTAGGGGACTTTAACACCCCGCTTTCATCAATGGACAGATCATCCAAAATGAAAGTAAATAAGGAAACACAAGCTTTAAATGACACATTAAACAAGATGGACTTAATTGATATAGGACATTCCATCCAAAAACAACAGAATACACGTTCTTCTTAAGTGCTCATGGAACATACTCCAGGATAGGTCATACCTTGGGTCACAAATCAAGCCTTGGTAAATTTAAGAAAATGAAATTGTATCAAATATCCTTTTCCAACAACAAGCCATGAGACTAGATATCAATTACAGGAAAAAAAAAACCTGTAAAACAAACATGTGGAGGCTAAACAATATGCTATTAAACAATCAATGGGTCACTGAAGAAATCAAAGAGAAAATTTTAAAAAATACCTCTCTAGGTAAATGAAAATGAAAACAAAACAATCCAAACCTTTTTGGACATAGCAAAAGCAGTTTGAAAAGGGAAGTTTAGTGTGATACAAGCTTACCTTAGGAAACAAGAAAAATCTAAAATAAACAACCTAACCTTACTACCCCTAAAGTAACTAGAGAAAGAACAGACAAAACCCAAATTTAATAGAAGGAAAGAAATCACAAAGATCAGAGCAGAAATGAATGAAATACAGACTAAAAAAATAGAAAAGGTCAATGAAACAAAAAGCTTGTTCTTGGAAAAGCTAAACAAAATTGATAAACCTTTAGCCAGACTCATCAAGAGAAAACGAGAGAGGGCCCAAATCAATAAAGTCAGAAATGAAAAAGAAGTTACAACTGACACCACAGAAATACAAAAGATCATAAGAAACTACTGTGAACAAATATATACCAATAAAATGGACAACCTAGAAGAAATCCAAAAATTCTTTGGAAGGTACAATCTCCGAAGAAAACTGCAACTGACACTGCAGAAATACAAAGGATCATGAGAGATTACTACAAGCAATTCTATGCCAATACAATGGACAACCAGGAAGAAATGGGCAAATTCTTACAAAAGCACAACATTCCAAAACTGAACCAGGAAGAAATAGAAAATATAAACAGACCAATCACAAGCAATGAAATTGAAACTGTGATTAAAAATCTTCCAATAAAAACCCAAGACCAGATGGTTTTGCAGGCGAATTCTATCAAACATTTAGAGAAGAACTAACACCTATCCTCTTCAAACTCTTTCAAAATATAGCAGAGGGAGTAACACTCCCAAACTCATTCTGCAAGGCCATCATCACCCTGAAACCAAAACCAGACAAAGATGTCACAAAAAAAGAAAACTAGAGACCAATATCACTGATGAACATAGATGCAAAAATCCTCAACAAAATACTAGCAAACAGAATCCAGCAGCACATTAAAAGGATCATACACCATGATCAAGTGGGGTTTATCCCAGGAATGCA
>NC_041217.1:69666584-69667544 GCF_002837175.3 Physeter macrocephalus
ACAAAATTCAACACCCATTTATGATAAAAACTCTCCAGAAAGTAGGCACAGAGGGAACTTACCTCAACATAATAAAGGCCATATATGACAAACCCACAGCCAACATCATTCTCAGTGGTGAAAACCTGAAACCATTTTCTCTAAAATCAGGAACAAGACAAGGATACCCACTCTCACCACCGTTACTCAACGTAGTTTTGGAAGTTTTAGCCACAGCAATCAGGGAAGAAAAAGAAAGGAGTCCAAATCAGAAAAGAAAAAGTAAAGCTGTCACTGTTTGCAGATGACATGATACTCTACATAGAGAATCCTAAAGATGCTACCAGAAAACTACTAGAGCTAATCAATGAATTTGGTAATGTAGCAGGATACAAAATTAATGCACAGAAATCTCTTGCATCCCTATACACTAATGATGAAAAATCTGAAAGAGAAATTAAGGAAACACTCCCATTAACCATTGCAACAAAAAGAATGATTTACCTAGGAATAAACCTTCCTAAGGAGACAAAAGGCCTGTATGCAGAAAACTATGACACTGATGAAAGAAATTAAAGATGATACAAATAGATGGAGAGATATACCATGTTCTTGGATTGGAAGAATCAACATTGTGAAAATGACTCTACTACCCAAAGCAATCTACAGATTCAATGCAATCCCTATCAAACTACCACTGGCATTTTCCACAGAACTAGAACAAAAATTTCACAATTTGTATGGAAACACAAAAGACCCCGAATAGCCAAAGCAATCTTGAGAAAAAAAAAAATGGAGCTGGAGGAATAGGGCTCCCTGACTTCAGACTATACTACAAGGCTACAGCAATCAAGAGAGTATGGTACTGGCACAAAAACAGAAATATAGATCAATGGAACAGGATAGAAAATCCAGAGATAAATCCATGCACCTATGGTCAACTAATCTATGACAAAGGAGGCAAGGATATACAATGGAGAA
>NC_041217.1:69668007-69695022 GCF_002837175.3 Physeter macrocephalus
TTCAGGCTATACTACAAAGCTACAGTAATCAAGACAGTCTGGTACTGGCACAAAAACAGAAATATAGATCCATGGAACAGGATAGAAAGCCCAGAGATAAACCCACGCACATATGGTCACCTTATCTTTGATAAAGGAGGCAAAAATATACAGTGGAGAAAAGACAGCCTCTTCAATAAGTGGTGCTGGGAAAACTGGACAGGTACATGTAAAAGTATGAAATTAGAACACTCCCTAACACCATACACAAAAATAAACTCAAAACGGGTTAAAGACCTACATGTAAGGCCAGACACTATCAAACTCTTAGAGGAAAACATAGGCAGAACACTCCATGACATAAATCACAGCAAGCTCCTTTTTGACCCACCTCCTAGAGAAATGGAAATAAAAACAAAAATAAACCAATGGGACCTAATGAGACTTAAAAGCTTTTGCACAGCAAAGGAAACCATAAACAAGATGAAAAGACAACCTTCAGAATGGGAGTAAATATTTGCAAATGAAGCAACTGACAATGGATTAATCTCCAAAATATAGAAGCAGCTCAATACCAAAAAATCAAACAACCGAATTCAAAAATGGACAAAAGATGTAAATAGACATTTCTCCAAAGAAGATATACAGATTGCCAGCAAACACATGAAAGGATGCTGAACGTCACTAATCATTAGAGAAATGCAAATCAAAACTACAATGAGATATCACCTTACACCAATCAGAATGGCCATCATCAGAAAATCTACAAACAATAACTGCTGGAGAGGGTGTGGAGAAAAGGGAACCCTGTTGTCTTGTTGGTTGGAATGTAAATTGATACAGCCACTATGGAGAACAGTATGGAGGTTCCTTAAAATCTAAAATTAGGACTACCATTTGACTCAGCAATTCCACTCCTGGGCATATACCCTGAGAAAACCATAATTCAAAAAGAGTCATGTACCACAGTGTTCATTGCAGCACTATTTACAATAGCCAGGAAATGGAAGCAATCTAATTGTCCATTGACAGATGAATGGATAAAGAAGGTGTGGTACCTGTATACAATGCAATATTACTCACCAAAAAAAGAAAGGAAATTGAGTAATTTTTAGTGAGCTGGATGGGCCCAGAGTCTGTCATACAGAGTGAAGTAAGAAAGAGAAAAACAAAAACCATATGGTAATTCATATATATGAAATCTAACAACAACAACAACAAAATGTTCTGATGAACCTAGGGGCAGGATAGATATAACGACACCCACGTAGAGAATGGACTTGAGGACATGGGGAGGGGGAAGGGTAAGCTGGGACGAAGTGAGAGAGTAGCATTGACATATATACACTACCAAATGTAAAATAGATAGCTAGTGAGAAGCAGCTACATAGCGCAGAGAGATCAGCTCAGTGCTTTGTTATCACCTAGAGGGGTGGGATAGGGAGGGTGGGAGGGAGACACAAGAGGGAGGAGATATGGGGATATGTATATGTATAGCTGATTCACTTTATTATACAGCAGAAACTAACACAACATTGTAAAGCAATTATACTCCAATAAAGATGTTAAAAAAATACATAATGTACATGATTCATTGTAAGTATCAGTAAATTCTGTAATAGTGTCTTTCCTTTTAAATGCAATTCTTATTGAATCTTCAAACTTTTTTCTCTTTTTCTTTTATTTGGAATATAATCTTCATGATTAAAACATTTGCTATACTATCTTTTCATTGTATATTACTCTATTTCAGTGTTCTTATTTTCCCAAGGGGAGAATCTACAAATACATTTCTCTGTGTCTCTCTCATCTTTCATTGTCTCACACTGTTTTCTTCTTTGTTTTTGTTGGCTTTTTACAAATTCTTGGGTAGCTTCTTCCTATCAGAGGGCTATACCAAGAATAATTTTAAGTGGTTCATCCAAGACCACATGTTTTGACATTGGCAGTTTCCAGATCAGTTTCCCGATTTTCCAAGTCCTAGACAATTCCCATGTTTCTTACATCACAATGAGACCTTAAAGAACTGTGCATCTAGCAGTGACAGATTTGCAGGCATCGAATCTTATTTGTGGCCAAATGAGAATCTTTTAAAATATCAACTTAGATGAGCTGTAATAGATTACATAATATTGTACTATACAATATTATACAGTATGATAAATACCATGCAGTGTAAATAACAACAAAATGTACCAATTTAAGTACACATTTTGGTGGATTTTGATAAATTTATGTACCTGTATAACTACCATCATAATCAAGAACATTTCCTTCGTCCCTAAAAGTTCCCTAGTGTTCTGTTGCAATCAATTCCCTAACAGTTCTGGCAGCTACTGCTTGTTTTCTTGCAGTATAGAATAAAATTATATTTTCTAGAGTGTCCTATAAATGGAATTAAACTGTATGCACTCTTTTGTATCTAACTTCTTTGATGCATTATAATGTTTTTAAAGATCAGTCATGTTGTTTGTATTAGTAATCTGTTCCTTTTATTGCTGAGCAGTATTTTGTTACACAGATACACCATAAACATTCGAGTTGTTTCCAGTTTCTGGCTTTTAGGAACAAAGCTGCTAGGAACATTCATGTACAGGTCTCTGTGTGGACACATGTTTTAATTTCTTATGTGTGAATACTTAGCAAAAATATTGAATCATGGGATAAGTATATATTTACCTTTCTAAAAATATGCCAAACTGTTTTACAGATCCGTTGTACCATTTTACATGGCCACCATCAATGTTTAAGAGTTCCAGTTCTTTCACTTCCCTGATAATATTAGGTCTTGTTTTAAATTTTAGCCATTTGAGTGTATAGTGGTATCTCATGGTGTTATTTTACATTTCTCTGGTGGCTAATGATGATATGATATATAGTGGTATCTCATGGTGTTATTTTACATTTCTCTGGTGGCTAATGATGATATGATGTTGAGTATCCTTTCATGCACTTATTGACCATTTGTATATCTTCTATGTAAAATGTCTGTTTAAATATTTTTCCAATTTCAAAAATGCGTCAGTATTGAGTTATAAGAATTTTTTACATATATCTAAACTTTTATTCAGAATATATATTGTGGATATTTTCTCCCAGTCTGTGGCTTTCCTTTTCATTTTTCTAACAATGTTGAAGAATAGAAGCTTTATTTTGATGAAGTTCAATTTGTGATTTTGTCCTTTTATAGTTTATGTTTTTTATTTTGTATCTAGGAACTTTGCTCATTCCAAGGTCATGATTTTATCACATTTTTGTCTAGAATTTTTAGTTTTAACTTTTATATTTATGTCTGATTCATGTTGAGTTATTTTGTGTATGGAATTAGGTAAAGTTTGAGGTTTATTTTTTTTCCATCTAGATATCCAGTTGTTCCAGCAACATTTGTTGAAAATACTATTATTGAGATACTTTAGAACTTTATCAAAAATCAATTGATCGTATATGTGTGGATTATTTTTGGACTGTGTTTTGTTTCACTGATCTGTATGTCTATCCTTACACCAATACCATGCTGCCTTGATTACTGTAGTCTTCAATTGCAGTAGTGTAAGTTCTTTAACTTTTAAATTTTTTTTGAAATTGCTGTGGCATTCTTGGTTCTTTGCATTTCCATATACGTTTTAGAATGGGTGTATGTTTTATTATCCTGACTAGAGGATTTGGTATCCTAATCTTAAGAGGGTCATTGTGAATTCAGAAAATGGAATAGACAGTAGACATTATTTAAGGAAGAATTCCATTGAATGTGATGATGAGGTAGATATGGCTCCAAAATCCTGACCTTGATTGACTGGAATATGGGTGAGGTCATTGAGGAAGACAGAGAAGTTGAGATGGAGAGGCTTTTCCAAATCTAAGAGGGTAGATGTTTAGTTTTTGAAAAAATAAAATGTATTATGTCAGCAAGACCCACAAGTAGAGAAGTCCAGAGGAAGGTACATCATAAACTTGGAGAAAAGATTGTTGATGGAAATAGAGATCTGAGAGCAATTAATTTAGAAATTATAACTGAAAAAATTGAGGAGAGCATGGAGAGAAAATAGCAAGGGCTATTTTGATTGACCAAAGAACAACATTTCCAATTACAATATAGGTGAAATGAGCAGCTTCATGGAAGAGAACTGAGTGCTGAGAAGAGAGAAAAAATAGTGTGGTGTCATGGAAACCAAGGTCAGAGAATGTTTCCAGGAGGCAGGGTTTTCAGAAGTGTAAAATGAATCAGAAGGACAAGAGAAAGAGGAAAAAGCAAAGTCTGACAGTTTTAGCAGTGAAGACTTCTTTGACATTTGAGAGAACAGTTTTGTGGGAGGGACTGTGATGAAGCTGACTTTCAGGGAATTATGGGGGGTGGGAGAGGAAGTCTATTTCAGTAATTCTGAAAATGAAAGGAGGGAGAACAATGGAATGGTCACTGTAGAGAACCACAGGATCAGATGTATGCTCTCCACACAGGCTGTGTACTCTTGCTTTTCAACAGAGGGGACTAGTGCACTCTGTTTCTTGTAATTATATCAAATTCTGTGTTCACCAGATTTTTAAAAATAGATAGCTGGTGGGAACCTGCTGTATAGCACAGGGAGCTCAGCTCAGTGCTCTATGGTGACCTAGATCGAACGGGGGGAGGGAGGTCCAAGAGGGAGGGGATATAGGTATGCATATAGCTGATTCACTTCATTGTACAGCAGAAACTAACACAACATTGTAAAGCAGTTTTACTCCAATTAAAAAAAAAATTGGTAGGCTAGTTCAGCTCCAAGTAGCTGGCGGACTCCTTTCTCCTCCTCTCTCAACTCTGGTACTTACATTCCCTTGTCCGCACCTTGAATTGTCCTAATCCTTTCCTATTACAGTGGAAACTAAACAATGTTCTCCCAATTACCCAACTCTTTTCCTGACTTCATTCTTAAAAGTACTACTGGAGTCAGCAAAAAAGATTACTGTGGCAGAACTTGAGTGAACTCTTTCAGTAGAGTGATCACTACAGAAGTTGTTCTTTGAGGGTGTGGTGACATATTTGGACCACATTCTCTCTCTGAAATGAGGTTTCTAGATTCAGAACTCAACTGAAATACTGTGTAAAAGTTCTTGGTGGCCCTGTCACTAGATCCAGGGACTGCTTATCACAGTTTGTCATCTTCAAGTCTACTTCCTTCTGCTGTATCCCCCTCGAAACTCTCATCTTTATCATTTTCTTGACATGCACTTTATTAGTGAGCCCTTTGTTCCTAGAGTTTGTTTTAAGTGGTGGATATCATTACTGATAGGGACACAGAGCATGACTCTTTCCTGACTGTTCTCTTCCCCTTCCTAACATCACTATGATGTATGTGTGGTGAGCATTTGCTTGGAAGTCTCCATGCACAGGGGAAGTTTGCTCCATAGTGATCATGTTCACATGTAGAAGCCCCAAAGAGACAAAAGTAGTTTTCTTTCTTTCTGTGCCAGGGCCATACGCATGAGCTTGTTGGTCACAAGGGGGAAATTGGACTCACTCTCTCAGTTCAGCTGTCATTGTCCCTTGCTGTGAAGTCCAATTGCTGATGGGAATTTTCCCCTTGATGACTGCTTCATTTTATTGCTTTAGGGCACTGATATAGTGGAATGCAGAGAAAGAACTTCACAGAAGTGGCAGAATTCATCTTCCTGGCTTCTCTATCTTTGGAAACCACCAGATAACCCTCTTTATGGTTTTCCTTACCATCTCCATTTTCACTTTGCCTGGGAACATCATCGTTGTGACCGTCATTTGCATTGACCTTCACCACCACATACCCATGTACTTCTTCCTGAGCATGCTGGCTAGTTCTGAGACCGTGTACACATTGGTCATCGTCCCACGAGTGCTTTCTGGTCTTATTTTTCATAACCAGCCTATCTCCTTGTAAGGTTGTGCAACCCAGATGTTCTTTTCTGTCATCTTGGCCACTAATAATTGCTTCTTGATCACAGCTATCGGCTATGACCGCTATGTGGCCATCTGCAAGCCCCTGAGGTACACAGTCCTCATGAACAAAGAAGTGTGTGCTAGGTTAGTCTGTGTGTCCTTTCGTACTGGTCTGGTTATGGCAGTTCTCCATATAATGACCATGTTCCATTTGCCCTTCTGTGGCATTTACCCAGTCATGAAACTTTCTTGCATTGATACCGCTATCAATGAGATTATCAATTATGGTGTAAGTTCATATGTGATTTTTGTTCCTGTGGGCCTGTTATTCACCTTCTATATCCTCATTATCTCTTCTATCCTTAAGATACCTTCAACCAAGGGCTGGAAGAAGACCTTTGCCACATGTGCCTCCCACCTCACTGTGGTCATGGTCCACTATGGCTGTGCCTCCATTGCCTACCTCAAGCCCAAGTCAGAGAACACCAAGGATCAGGATCAGCTGATCTTAGTGACCTACACTGTGATCACCTCCCTACTGAACCCTGTGGTGTACACCCCAAGGAACAAAGAGGTCAATGGTCCACTATGGCTGTGCCTCCATTGCCTACCTCAAGCCCAAGTCAGAAAATGCAACAGAAAAAGATCTTCTCTCTGTGACCTACACCATCATCACTCCTCTACTGAACTCTGTTGTTTACAGTCTGAGGAACAAGGAGGTCAAGGATGCCCTATGCAGAGCTGTGGGCAGAAACATTTCTTAACAGATTGAATTGTTTTGTCAGGAGACCTTTGGTCCAGTGTAATGTGTGTCTACTCACAAACATGCCATGATTCACAAGTTCATCAATTACAATGTTTGTGGAGAATAATGTCAAAGAGTTGAAATGCTTTTCCTTCTCATGCTCTAAGGGCAAAGCAGAAAGCAAGGTTTTTGCTCTGTCAAATTTTGTTACCAGATACAAGAATCATTCCAAGCCAGATTAAGACTACTTGTTTCTGTGCCTGAGGAGTTCTGCTTGCAAACCTCTTTTGGCCCTCACTTTACCTGGCTCCTCTCAGACAGTCAAATCCTTGACCTAGTCTGGTAAGGAGAAGTGGAGAAGAGGCAGTTGGAACAGATATGAAAGAGTTCTTAGGAAATGAAGCTGCAGAGACAGCCTGAGGATGGCTTTCATTCTCAGAAGTTAAATCACTTGCCCCGTAACAGTCATTTCAGAAACGATTTTCTTAATTCTTGCTTATTGAAGAATGAACAGCCTCAGCAAAAAGGGTCATTTCTTTCATTATCCAGCCATGTTAGCTCCTTAGCTAGTATTAATTTCTGTGTGTCTCCCTTCCTTCTTTGCAATCAAGGCAAAAATCTCTGTCATTTCTAGAGGCTAAGCTGGGAGAGAATGTATTGGTGGCTGTTCTCTGTAACTGCACTTTTATCCAGATGTACTTTTTATAAACACACTTCTTTTTTCAACCTATGGAAGCCTTTCAGATTTAAAACTTCTATGTAGTAACTGCAGTGGCATTGAAGTAGTTGTCTTAGATACTGGCTACTCTGATTGCAGAGTCTAAGGCAAATGTCATTGAATTCCCTTCTATCAGCAACAGTGCAAAGTCATCCTTCTCCCAATACAATTTATATCAAAATAAGCATATTCATGCTACGTTATTTTATATCCTCAATGAGGAAGGTTGTGGGAATATTTTTTTAATGGACTTCTTTTTTAAAATTTATTAAATTTATTTATTTTTGGCTGCGTTGGGTCTTTGTTGTTGCACGTGGGCTTTCTCTAGTTGGTGTGAGTGGGGGCTACTCTTCGTTTCGGTGCGCGGGCTTCCATTGCGGTGGCTTCTCTTGTTGCAGAGCACAGGATCTAGAGCGCAGGCTTCAATAGTTGTAGCACGCGGGCTCAGTAGTTGTGGCTTGCAGGCTGTAGAGCGCAGGCTCAGTAGTTGTGGCGCGTGGGCTTAGTTGCTCAGCGGCATGTGAGATCTTCTTGGACCAGGGCTCGAAACTGTGTCCCCTGCCTTGACAGCTGGATTCTTAACCACTGCACCACCAGGGAAGTCCATGTGGGAATATTTTTTGTGGATCTTACTACTAGTTTATCTCTGCTGTGAGACAGAGCTGGAAGATACCAAGAGACACTGATACGGCAACATGTCTTTTCACACACTTCCATTGTGATTCCATCCCCAGGGTAGTTCCTGTCCCTTACTTTCCAGTTTTATTTTTCTGTTCTGAACCACAGAAATAGTATTGCTGCATCTTCTAGGTGACCTGTAATTTACTCTCTGTTCCACAGATCCCGATGTGAGGAGGTCAACAGGGCTGGGGTTCTTTGTCCAGTGTCCCTCGTTGCAGGCTCTCACAGTTGGGTGACATCATAGCTGATGTCAGAGTCTCCGGATAAACATCACTGGGTATCCCTCTAGGAGAGGTATCTCAACCTGAGGTTCATAGTGCCTTGAGGAGTAGTGTTTGGAAGGGCTTAGAGAGGTTTTGAACTTTATGGAATTATTTACTAGATTTTGTGCACAAGTATGAATGTGTCATTTCCATCATATTCTCAAAGAATTTTCTCTGGTATAAGTATTTCTTCCCTCAAATCCTAGCAGAAATATACCACAGAATCCAATTTTCTTCTTTTATAGATCATTTGCTTCCAAAATTTCCTTAAACTCTCTTAGAGAAGCACTCTTTGACCCTGTCCACTTTTGCCTATGTGAGCACTGCTATTTTTCATTAAGTTGGGGAAATAGAAGCTGTGTGTGGTTCTCAGCTGGGAGGCTGAGGGATAATGGGGGGTGGAGACATATCAGAAGATACATGTGGTCTTCTGTGTTGAAAGTTTTCTGGTCTTCTCCCATCCCGTCCCCTCCATTCCTTAAGTGTTTAAACATCATTCTTGCCCCTCCCCCTCACACCTCATACATGAGTGAATTGCCCATTAATGTTAGTTGTTACACACTTTGCATGACTTTAGACTCACTGGAGGAAGCAGCTCCTACAGGAGAAGTACAACAAATAGTACAAGAATGGGTAGGCCTATGTGGTCTCATATCCTTCCAGTACGATGAATCAGGAACAGTGAATCGTTTTATTGCTCTCTCCTGTAATTATGCATGTTACTTAGATTGCTGGCTAATGTGGGGGCTATCTTCGTTATCTTCTTTCTTTTTGTTATAATTCTCTAATGTCTCACTCTACCCATATTTCTTCATGTTTCTTCACTTGTGCATTGCAAATACCTCTTTTCTTTTAGCACTTTTTTTTTTTTTTTTTTTTTTTTTTGTGGTATGCGGGCCTCCCTCTGTTGCGGCCTCTCCCGTTGCGGAGCACAGGCTCCGGACGCGCAGGCTCATTGGCCATGGCTCACGGGCCCAGCCGCTCCGCGGCACGTGGGATCCTCCCAGACCTGGGCGTGAACCCGGTTCCCCTGCATCGGCAGGCGGACACGCAACCACTGCGCCACCAGGGAAGCCCGAGCACTTTTTTTTTTGTTTATCTCTTCTGTGCATCAGAAAAATAACCATAATATCAGTTATTTATTCAGTCTATGTGTATTTCTCAAGCACTGTGTGTTAAGCAGTTAACTAGCTGTGGGGTTACAGTAACGAGTAATGCAGGGACTCTGTTTCAAGATATTCACAATCTGATGGGGAAGACAGACAAAATAGCAAAGAATACCAAAACTTGCTATAGGCATATGTACAGGATTGTTGTTTGGGGTCAGGAGTGTTGTGCAAAAAAGAGAACTGGTCAAATCTATTTAGAAGGTCAGAAAATAATTCAGAGAGGTGATATTTAATTAACTTTTTGTGGCATTGGGTCAATTGAAGTCTGGGGGAGGGATGAGGGAGGACAGTCAAGGGAAAGAAAAGAGCCTGAGCAGAGACACACAAGCCTGAAAAAGCTAGATGTACTAGCAGATGGGTATTATTCATCTCTGTATGCCCATTGCTATATTGAATATTAGCCTGACAAATGATGGGTACTTAATATACCTTTGGAAAGATGAATGTGTGAACAAATATTAAGTATAAGGTCTTGTCCAGGAATTTCCAGTTTTTTGTTTGGATGGACATATCATATCATATTCCCTCTGCCTGCCATATAGACTTCCCTCACCTAAAGCAAACTAACAGAAAATGACAAAGTAGAGGTGACAATCTTGGGAGCATAGTTGAATTTACTTTTCCTCATTGCAGGATTGCCTGTAAGCAGTTCTCACTTGCTCCATAAGCTCAGTTGACATTCATGCATTTTTGTTAATTAGTCACTTAAAACTGGGCTGGAGGAAAAAAATCCTTCTTTGGAAGGAAACTGGATTAATACTAGGTTAGTATGTTTTAGCCATAACCAGAAAAATAACAGACTTGAAACTGATTGCTTGATAGCTTGACATATAAAACCAAGAGTTAAGATAGTTTAATACTTAACCTTTTAGAAAAAAAAAAGTGAAACAGACTATTACGGATCTTAAACATTCTGAAATAGGATTTTCACAGTGTTGACTTTGTAGCTTCTCTAGAGAAAAACCAGTTTCATCTGATATTCTTTCACACTCCCTACTTGCAATGCATGATGGATTAGAGAATATAGCTGCAGCCCTACCAACAATAAGTAGAATAAAACATTTTCTTAATGAGTATAAATGTTTCCAGGAGGAGAGAGGTAGGCAGGAGGGATACAATTAAGCCATATTAAGACAGGAAGTAAGTGACCCACAGGGCTTAATTTTTAAAAAGGCATATTTAAAAGGTGCAAGATCCCAGATCAGTTTTGATGCTGCTGCTGAATGAAGTATGTACACATGTGTGGTAGCGTATGTGTTCGTGCGTGTGTGTGTAAGTATGCACGTATATTTTTGTGAGGGGAGAGATAACATTTGGGAGTTTTAGATGTGATGAATGCCATGGTCAAAGGTATTGATAATAATGCTTTATTTGAATTATTTTATAACTGTCCCTAATATTTATGTAACTCTTTACAGTTCACAAAGGTCTTTCACATTCATGACCTCATTTGATACTAACAGCACTGTGTAAGATAAATATTACTACCTCATTTTCAGAGAAATACACTGGGGGTAGATTAAGGGGCGTTCCTAAGGGCACATACACCATTAGAGATAGAAGTAGGACTAAAAATCGAGCCTCAATTACAGATCTATTAATCCTAAATTCCATGCTCTTTCTGTTACTCCATCCATATGTACAAACACACACACATGCTCACACACACAATTTATTCTAATCAGGGAATAAGGTATGATGAATGAGTAAGCTTTATGTTTTAGATGCTGGAGCTTCATTTCAGTCAGTATTGATAGACTCTTCCTGAAATATTCTGTTTTCATTCCTGCCTTTGTAAACAAAGTATATTGAACCTCATGAATATATTTCTTTAAATGTTTACCATAAGCATTTAAAATTACCTTGTATTGTGGTTCATTGATATTGTCGGTTGAAACTGAGCTTATTTTAGAGTCTTTGAGTTAACAAAGAGTTAAATGACCCACATATTACAGTATTTTGTGAATTTTGTGTTAGCATTGTATGATTTCTGACTTTTTAAATGATTCATTTTGTTACATCAACAAATATGCATATCCACTCTCAGTATCAAGCACTGGGTTAGGCACTAGATGCAGAGATAAGACCTGAGCCTTGCTCTTGAGTAGCTCACAATCTGCTTGCAGCTGATTTCAGTAGAGTGTGATTAGTGCTATACACAGAGTACTGTGTAACCCCAAAGAAGAAAATGACATGACTCAGTTGGTGACTTCATCCGTTCATGTATTGGAAGATTCAGGTCAAGGTGAATGAATTTAACAAGTCCAAACACTGTGCTGTAGGGAGACTTCCTGATACTGTGCCTACTCAAAGATAGCAAGTGCACCAAGATTAATGAATCCAAGTATTTCTATAATGTATCCTCCACAATACCCAGTATACAATTAAATGCTCAGCATTGGAATAAACAGAAAAATATGACCCATAATCAAGAGAAAGATAGTCTGTATAAGTTAACCTTAAGATGGCCCAAATTAGTAGTCAGGGACTTAAAAGCAGGTAGTATACATAGGTTCAAAGATTTACAGGAAACAATGCTCTTAATGAACAAACAGATGTGGAATCTCAGTTAAGAAATGAGAGCTGTAATAAGAAAGAAATAGAATTTATAGAACTGAAAGTTAAAATATTTGAAATGAAAAATTTACTAATCTTCTCAACAGAAAATTGTAATTGGTAAAAGACAGGGTCAATTAACTTGAAGATCAAATTCAATAATTTCTATTGATCTAAGAACAGAAAAGGAATGAAAAGTCTCAATGATTCATGCAACAATACAAGAAGTCTAATGTCCATGTAATTGGAGTCTCAGAGAGTAGAATGTGTCACAAAAATATCCAGAGATTCATTGGCCAAATTAGTAAGAAATATAAACTTACAGATCCAAGAATCTCAGTGAATCCCAAACAGGATAAATAAAAAGAATCAAATCTATGTACATCAGAGCTGAATCTTTAAAAACCAAAGATAAAGAAATCTTGAGGGCTTCCCTGGTGGCGCAGTGGTTGGGAATCCGCTTGCCAATGCAGGCAACACAGGGTTCGAGCCCTGGTCCGGGAAGATCCCACATGCCGCGGAGCAACTAAGCCCGTGTGCCACAACTACTTAGCCTGCGCTCTAGAGCCCATGAGCCACAACGACTGAGCCCAAGTGACACAACTATTGAAGCCCACGTGCCTAGAGCCTGGGCTCCACAACAAGAGAGGCCACCGCAATGAGAAGACTGTGCACTGCAACGAAGAACAACCCCCGCTCGCTGCAACTAGAGAAAGCCCGCGGGCAGCAACAAAGACCCAACGCAGCCAAAAGTAAATAAATAAATAAATTAAAAAAAAAAAAGAAATCTTGAAAGTCACCAGGTTAAAGTGGTAAATTACATATAAGGGAACAATGATAATAATTTCACTGACTGCTAATTGAAAACAATGGAGACCAGAAAACAGTTGAGTGACGTTTTTAGTGTTAAGTCAGAATTCTATATCCAAAAAAAAAAGAAATCTTGAAAGTCACCAGGTTAAAGTGGTGAATTACATATAAGGGAACAATGATAATAATTTCACTGACTGCTAATTGAAAACAATGGAGACCAGAAAACAGTTGAGTGACGTTTTTAGTGTTAAGTCAGAATTCTATATCCAGTAAAAAATATCATTCAAAAATTACATATATATGTGAAATAAAGATATTTTCAGGTAAGTGAAAATTGAGGTAATTATACACTACCAGAAATGCTAAAAGAACTTCTTAAGACTGAAGGGATATGACAGATGCAAACTATAGATATATAAAGAGGAATGAAGATCACTATGTATATATAAAGAGGAATGAAGATATGTTAATATGTGAGTAAACAAAGGTATCTTGTTTTTCTTTCAGTTGTTTTAAAGAATATATTATAATTTAAAGAAAATATTATGACGTAGTATTGTGAGGCTTATAACATATATAGATGTCATATACATGACAACTATAGCATAAAGAAGGAGGTAAATATAACTATATTGTTATAAGATGCCTTTGTTTAACAAGAAGTGATACAATTTTAACTAAGAAAGATTGTAATAAGTTAAGAATGCATACCCATAGAAAAATAATGGAAAGAATAATGCAATGAGGTATACCTATGAAGGCAGTACAGAAATAAAATAAAGTACTAAAAATATTTAAGTATTTTAATATTTAAGAAGTATATTAATATTTAAGAAGGAGTAAAGGAACAGAGGAACAGCTAACAAATGAGACAAATAGAAAAAATAGTAAAAGAGTAGACTGAAATTCAATGGTATTAAGAACTGTATTCAACATAGGTATATGGTTGACCCTTCAGTGATGTGGGGGTTAAGGGTGCTCACAACATGCCCCTACTACCCCCATCCCAGCAGTTGAAAATCCACATATAACTTGACAGTTGGCACTTTGTATCTGTGGTTCTGCATTTGTGAATTCAACCAACCTCAGATTGTAAACATAGTAATATATGTATTGAAAAAAATCCATCTATAAGTAAACCTGTGCAGTTCAAACCTGTGTTGTTCAAGGGTCAACTGTACTAAACATGTCAGTGAAAAGGCAGATGTTGTCAAAATGGATAAAAACAAACAAGACTCAACTATACACTATTTAAAAGAGAAATTTGACAAAAATACACAGATAAATTGAAAGAAAAAGTGTAGGGAAAGATATACCATGCAAACTCTAATTGTACTGGAGGGGTTATATCTTCTAGAACTTCTTTAGCAATTTCTGGTAGTGTAAAAATTATCCCAATTTTCACTTATCTTAATGCCTTTACTTTCACCTTCATTTTTCATTAATATCAGACAAAATAGATTTCAAAGCAAGAAATATTACCATAAATAAAATAGGGAGATTTTATTAAAATAAAAAGCTAATTCATCAGTAAGACATGACAATCTTAAATATACATGCTCCTAGTAATAGAGTTCTAAAATAAATAAAACAAGAACTAAGTTAAAGAGAGAAATAGACAAATTTACAATTCTGATTGGGGATTTCAATATTCGCTTAGCAATTGATTGAATGAGTAGACGATAAATAAGCATATAAAACAGCTGTTCCACGTTTTAGTAAGTTTGACCTTTTGATATTTATAGAACCTTCCAACCAGCAACAGCAGAATACACTCTTTTTTCAAGTGCACATGGAAGCAAGAGTGGACATATGAATCATAAGACTCAATATATTTATAAGGATTGGAATCATAAAAAGTATGTCTCTGACCATAGTGGAATTCATTTCTAAATCAAACAAAAAAAATCTGGGAAAGGGCTTCCCTGGTGGCGCAGTGGTTGAGAGTCTGCCTGCCGATGCAGGGGACACGGGTTCATGCCCCAGTCTGGGAGGATCCCACATGCCGCGAAGCGGCTGGGCCCATGAGCCATGGCCGCTGAGCCTGCGCATCCAGAGGCTGTGTGCCGCAAAGGGACAGGCCACAACAGTGAGAGGCCTGGGTACCGGAATAAAAAAATAAAAAAAAAAAAATCTGGGAAAAACGTTTAGAAATTAACACACAGCCTAAAAACTGATGGGTTAAAGAATAGATTATAAGGGAAATTGGAAAATATTTGGAATTGAATAGAAATTAAGATGTAAGATATTAAAACTTGTGAGATTCAGCTAAAGCAGTGCTTAGAAAATATTGCATAGTGTAAAAAAGAAGTGTTATCAGTCATGGTCTATTCAGGAGATAGAAATCACACAGCAATTTGAATAATGAAAGTTTAATATATGGATTAATTGTAACATGGGATTACTGTTGGTTCAGTGATGAGTGGGGTCACAAATGGCCAGGTGACTGTCTCACCTTCTAATTAAATTTAATTATTTCTGTTCCATTCCCTGGTTAGAAATATTTTGCCCATGAGGACTAAGACCAGTGGAGCTAAGGATGCTGGGACAGGAAGAAAAATCCTGCAAGTGAGTTATTAGGTGAAATGGGAGTAAAAGAAGCCATTACCACTTCCACCCCTTAACTCCTGGACCCATGAATTCTGGCTATATAATTGTCTGATTCAGAACATACACTGATTTAAAACAGAACACTATCATTTTAAGATATTTCAAAACTGGTGGAGTAACTGAGTCATCTTTCAAATACATCAGCTATTTCTGGATGATAGAATATGCGGTAAGACTAGTTAATTCCATAAGCATGAGTCCATTGCTGTACTTCCTGTATTGTGAAATGAGTTCCTTTACCAGGTGCAGTGCTACGGGGAATGCCATGATTGTGGTTAAGGCATTCTGAGTGTCCACAGTTGGTAGGACTGGCAGAAAGCATTATGGATAGGGAAAGCAAATCCATTTTCAGAATTTGTGTCTATTCCAGCAAAGACAGATTTCTGCCCCTTCCATGATGAAAGAGGTCCATTATCATTAACCTGCCACCAGGCTGTTTCTTAACAAGAAATGATGTCATATTTAGGGGTTATTATTGGTTGCTGCTTTTGGCAGATTGGGTGCTCAACAATGATGTTATCCAGGTCAGCTTTGATAAGGGGAAGTTCATATTGTTGAGCCTAAGTATAGGTTTCATCTCTGCTAACATGGCCATTTTGTTCATGGGAGCCTTTGAAGAAACACTAAGGTAGCTGGGGAGAAGGGCTGATTGACATCTACAGTGCATGTCATTTTGTCCATCCGACCCCAATAAGCCATCATTTTGATTGATGAGCCATAGTGAGATTTTGGTTACCAAAATGTTAGCATAAATTTGGGGCCAGTGTCAAGTAATCCTTGAAAGGTCTTGGTATTTCCTATTACTTGGTGAAGTCACTCTAGTATATGGGTATAGGTCCCTTTGGGGGAAGGTTTCATGGAAGATTTAGAGTGTGTGTTTGTATTAATGATGCAGGGTACTTCCTCAAGGAGGCTTGGCCTCCCTTTCAGTAAAGGGGCTCTTGATCTTTGAATTGACATAGGTTTGGAAACTGGATGATAGACTGTGATGCTCCACAGTGTTGACTCAAATCAGGTAATAGATGTAGTGTTAGCTCTCGTCTCACACACAGTCGATCAGTTGGTTCAGGGACTTACCCGGTCATTATTTCCTCAGTTCTCTAATGTAAAATTAGAATAGACATGCTCAGTAACTGGTAGAATTCCCCACAGTGGCTCCCTGACATACAGGCCATGTGGTAGGAAGTGTTAAGTGGAAGCCTCTAGAGTTTCCTCCCCCTCTCAAGATAGTAAATGAGAAGCAATATCACATTACTGTGGGAATTGTAGAGATGAATGGTACCATAAACGACTTGAAAAAGCAGGGGTGATAATACCCATCACATCCCTATTTAATTCCTCCAGTTTGGCCTGTGAATAAGTCAGATGTGTATTGGAAAATAACTATGGGCTATTGTAAACTTAATCAGATTGTGATGCAGTTGCTATTGCTGTCCCAGAAGTAGTGTCATTACTGGAGCAAATCCACATAGCATGTCATACTTGGTAAGTAGCTATTGACCTGGATAACTTTTTCTCCATACAAATTTTAAGTACCATCAGAAGCAGTTGCTTTTACCTGGCAGGGCCAGTAGTGTATTTTCAGTCTTGTTTTAGGGCTTTGACAGTTCTACTGCTCCCTGTCATAATATAGACCACAGAAATCTTGTTTGTCATGACATTTCATAGAATATCACATGTACTAGTGTATTGATGACATTGTGCAAATTGGATCTGTTGAACAGAAAGTAGCAATTACTTTGTTGCCTTCAAAAGTATGAGAGGGTAAGTTATAATTCTATATCAGTCAAGGCCCATTTAGACAAATGTCACTCAGTAATTTGAATAGGGAGTTTAATATAAAGAATTAGTAGCTATAACAAGGAACTGGAGCAATAAGATATTGGATAGCAATTAAGATAATTCTAAAGAATAAAAGAATAGCAGATATAAGGAACAGATACTATCCCTAGGGCTAAATAGGGTATTGTGGGAAATAAATTTTCTCTAGATTTTTTTAGTGATCGTATAAAAACCTCAGTTTCCTGAGCCATGGAAATGCATACACTATCAGAGTAGAAGGTTTGCTTTCATTTCTCCTAGGAACATTTTACTCCTTACAGTGAGGATTAGGTCTGACACCATTTGTTTCTTTGATGATGGAGCTAATTGCTTCCATACAATAAGCTTCTCTTATCTCCCCAAGAGCCATAAGGTTACATTTCTGGTAAGGCACCTAAGTTGTAGCATTATCTCTCTGCTTGTTTACATTTCAAAAGGGGTGGAACCTGGAGCCATGAAGAAATTTCTAGGTTGTAAAAGCCATAGGCACTCTATTATCTTCTTTCTGGAAAGATTTATTTACATAACAAAAGATTAGAGTAAGGATTCTTTGCATCCTGTCTCCAAGGAGACTCTCTCAGAAGGAGAGAGAGAAAAATAATCTCTTTCCTCTGTATAAATGGAAGACATATTTCTCCATCTTTTGCATACAGAATGGTCCTGCCACTTGTGTAGGATACATTTTCCATCTGGTTCTTATCATATCACTCTGCAGGGTTGCAAATGTGGAGAGACTAATGATCCAATGTTATTCTGACTGTTGATTTTGTGGTGAGCATAATAAGAAATCTGCTCTGATTCAGAAACCTCGTGTGCATTCAAGAAAATTTAATAAAGATGAATGTTAAAAACTCAACAAACACCTGAGGAAGAGACAACCCTTCCTGCATAAGGGCTAATATCCAGACCTTATTAGAGAGGGCACAGCACCGACCCACTGTATGACAGAGACATTGCAATATGCCATGCTGGGAGAACTTGGTGGAAATCCACACTTTGGAATGTGCCAGAAATCTGCCCTCTAGTGTACTGGGGAAAGCTATTCTGAGGGTAGTGTCTTGCTGGAGACACTTTACTATTCAAAGAAGGATGCTGAGGAAAATTGCTTATTTTTGGGTGCTATTGATTGCCATGCACTGCAGAGCTGGATGTTGGAATATCTGCCCATGTTGCAGGAACTTGCTGCTGGTGAAGCCAAGTCATGCTGAAGAAAACTGCCAAATGGAGCACAATGGAAATGGAAAGTCCCTTCTTCCTGCAGTGTGTCTAATAGTGCTCTGGGATAACAAAGCTTAACATTGTACCAGCTGTCAAGGGCCCAGCTCAGTTTCTTTAGAGCAAGCAATGAAGGCAAATTTGAAGTTGAAGGGCAATAAATTGATAAATGGCACACAAAGAAAAGTGTAACATCAATTATATATTGCTCCTTCCATTCAGGAGGGAGCAACTACTACTTTATTAGTCCTTTCACCATAAAAAAAATAATAAAGTGGGAAAAACATATGAATCAATTGTTTTCAGATTTTAGACAATAGGCAGTGAAAGACTGTGATTCTGGAGAGAATAAAAACACAAAAGTTAAGCTCCATGATTGCCCTGAGCTTTTGCTTAAAGGCTCTTTGCAAAACATTGCATAGGGAAGTAGAGTCTAAGCATGAGCTGAGGAGACAAATGTTGAAATTTAGAGATGGCAATGTGGCTGGAACTTGTGGGGCAGAGTAGCAGAGAAGAGGAAGCTGCACAAAATAAAACCTGCAGAACTATGCATAAGCATCTCTTGGTCTTTTGCAGAATACTAAGGTATGTGTATGTGGAGCCAGGCATTAGAAGGCTGGCATAGAACTATTATGGGGAAATGTAAGCTAAACAGAGGTTCTGATGTTTACATTTGGCTGTGAGGCATTGGTGTTTGACAAACTAGAGCAGAGAAGCTTAACTGAACGTCCTGGGCCCTCAATTGAGACCGTAGTAAGACCATACCTAAGGAATAGAGCCACTCTAACTCTAAAGTAAAGACTGAGTCCTGCCCTGTCAAACATAGAGTTCAATCAGGTCAAACTCAACAGGATCCACAAGTAACCTATACACAACAGAACAATGTTCAATGCTAAAAAATGCAGCACACCACACATGAAATTCAAAATCTCCAGCATTCACTAAAAAACTACTAGGTATATGAAGAAGGAGAAAATGTCACTTATAGTCAGAAGAAAATCAGTCAGAAGAAAGAGATACAGACATGAAAGAGGTGATGGAATTAGCAGGCAAGAATGTTAAAACATTTACAAATATTACATATATATTCAAGGATTAAAAGAAATCATGAATGTAATGAGAAGAATGAAAGATATAAAATAACAAATGTGCTTTCTAGACATAAAAGAAACACATTATCTGCAAAGAATATTTCACTGGATAAGATTAATAGCAGATTAGGAACTGCAGAAGAAAAGATAATTTAACTTGAAGAATAAGCAATAGAAATTTCCCAGAAAGGAAGACATAAATAAAAGATTAGAAACACAGTTTCAGGAACCTGTGGAAAAAAATTCAAACAACCCAATATAAAACCAATTAGAACCCCAGAAGGAAAGAATAGAGAGTGAGGAGTGCAGTAAAAATATTTGGATAAATAACAGCAATACTATTTTAAAATGATAAAAAATTATAAACCCACATAACAATGAAGGTCAATGAAGTGCAAGTAAGAGAAACACACACACACACACACACTCACACACACACACAGAAAACACATACCAAGACACAGCCAAATCACATTGCTGAAACCAATGAAGAAGAGGAAAACATCTTAAAAGCAGCAAGAGAAAAAAATTATTTATAGAGGAATATAGAAAAAATTCAGACTTCTTGTTAAAAACAATGCAAGTAAGAAGACAATGGAACA
This sequence comes from Physeter macrocephalus, assembly GCF_002837175.3. Lineage (NCBI taxonomy): Eukaryota > Metazoa > Chordata > Mammalia > Artiodactyla > Physeteridae > Physeter > Physeter macrocephalus. Next base: position 69,688,158 of record NC_041217.1, read on the forward strand.
ATAACAAGCTAAGCAAAAAAGTCTACAAACTTAAAATTTCATATTCAGAGAAATAGATGTTTTGAGTGTTCATGAAACAATCAAAGTAGACCATTTTCTGGGCTTTAAAATAAGTCTTAATAAATATAAGTGGATTAAAATTATATAACATACCTTCCATGATCATGATGGAATTAAATTAGAAATAAATAACAAATGAATATGGAAGAATCCACAAATATTAAAAAATTAAACAACATACTTTTGAATATCTCATAGGTCAAAGAAGAAATCACAGGGGTAATTGGGATATATCTTAAACTTAATGAAAATGTAAGATATAAAAACTTGTGTGATAGAACTAAAGCAGTTCTTAGAGTTTTATAGCTTTGAATGCTTATATTGGTAAAGAAGAAAGGTCCAGATTCAATGATCAGAGCTTCCACTTTAAGAAGCTTCAAAGAGAAGAGGAAATTAAAACCAAATTGAAAAGAAGAAAATAAATAATAAAGATGAAAACCAAAATGAATTAAATAGAAAACAAAATAAAATAAATGAAACCAAAAGCTTTTTAAAAAATAAACAAATTTGATAAACTTCTAGTCAGACTAACCAAGAAAGAAAAGTCACAATGAAAGAGGGTACATTACTACAGATCCTGTATGTATTAAATGGTTAAGAAAGGAAGATTATGAGAAACTTTGTGTAAATCACTTCAACCACTTACATGAAGTTGATAAAATCTTTCAAAGTCACAGATGATCAAATTTGACCCAAGAAAAAATAGAAAATATGAGTGGTCCTGCTTTCCCAGCTGGCCCCATGAAGCGCCTGTGCACTCAGTGACCTTTCTGAGTTGTCTTTTGTGAGTTAGGGTGGCCTGAGATGCTGATCCTGTGCCCAAGATGCTTCAAAGCCTTATTAAGAACGTTTGGATCCCCATGATGCCCTACTATACCCAAGTTTACCAGGAGATTTGGGTAGGAATGGGGTTGATGGGCTTCATCTTTTATAAAATCAGGAGTGCTGATAAAAGAAGTAAAGCCTTGAAAGCTTCTGGTCCTGTGCCTGCTCATGGTCATCATTAACCAGCTTTCTTTGAAAGGGATGTCGGTCTGGCTGTGTTGTAGGCAGAACACAAACATGGGACATCATGTTGACTTGTAGCAGTGCTGCTGCCCTTGTGCATGAATAGATGTACCTGTGAGACCCACAAAAAAAAAAAAAGAAAAGAAATATGAGTGGTCCTATTTTTATTAAATAAATTAAATTAAATTTGATTTTCCCACAAAGAATACTCCAGGCTTCAATGGCATCACTGGTAAATTCTATCAAAGATTTACAGAACTTGTAAAAATTCTTCACAACCTTCCAGATTAGAGAGGAAGTGAGTGTTTTTCACTTTATGAGGCCAGCTTCATTCAAATTCAAAACCAGACAGTCTTTACACAGAACACACATAAAAAGATAATGAAAGAAAAATATTCCTCATAAACATACTTGCAAAAATCGTTAAGAAAATGCTAGTAAATAAAATCTAACAATAGGTAAATGGATCATGCACCATGAACAAGTAAGTTTCCTTTTGGTAATAAAAGATGGGTTTAACATTTGAAAATCAATCAGTGAAATTCACCATATTCATAATAAAGGAAAAAAAATCATATATGATTTACTTGATTGATTCAGAAAAAAATTAGATAATGTTTAGACTCCATTCATGAAAAAAATCTTGGCAGTGTGGCAATTGAAGGGAATTTTCTTAACTGACAGCTATTACTGTAATTAATGTTGAAAGACTGAATGTTTTATCTCTTAGAACAAGAGTAATGCAAAGGTACATTTTATCACTTATATTCAATATTGTCCTGTTTCTAACTAGGGCAACAAAGTAAGGAAAATAAATTAAAGGCATTAAAAAAGGCATTTGGGCTTCCCTGGTGGCGCAGTGGTTGAGAGTCCGCCTGCCGATGCATGGGACATGGGTTCGTGCCCTGGTCCGGGAAGATCCCACATGCCGCGGAGCGGCTAGGCCTGTGAGCCATGGACGCTGAGCCTGTGCGTCCAGAGCCTGTGCTCCGCAACGGGAGAGGCCACAACAGTGAGAGGCCCACGTACCGCAAAAAAAAAAGGCATTAAAATTGTAAAGGAATAAATATAAATTGTCTTTATTCACATACGGTCTGTTTTTGTTTATAGAAAAATTCTACGGCCATACCACTCTGAATGTGCCTGATCTCATCTGTTTATAGAATAAGCCCAAGAAATTAATAGAAAATGTACTAGAATTAAAAAGTAAATTTAACAAGTTTTCAGAATAGAAGACCAACATAAACAAATATATTGTATTCTAAATAATACCAAATTAGAAAACAATTTTAAATATCATTAAAGTCATTAAAAATAATACTTAGTGATAACTTTTACAAATATGTGAAGACGTCTTCACAGAAAACTATACATTATTGCTGAGAGAAATTAAAGAAAGCATGAAAAAGTAAACATATGTATTATGCACATGGATTGGAAGTTTAATATTGTTAACATGTCAGTTCCCCCTAAGTTAGTGTATAAATTCAAACAATCTCAACCAAAATTCCTGCAGGCTTTGTAAAATAGAAGTTGACAAGTCAGTTTAAAATTTATATGTACATGCAAAAGACCTAGAACAGCCAAAACAATTTTTAAAAAGAAGAAAGGAGAATAAAAAGGTTTACCATAAATCTACCTTAAACTAAATGCCATGGCGATGGAATAATAAAATACATATGAATTGTTGTAACAGAGTGGAGAATATAGAATTATTAGATCCATGCATATAAACTACTTTTCAACAATAAGGCTGAAGTATTTCAGTACAAAATGATGATTTTAAATATTTTACCTTGGGTTATCTTTTTATTTTTGAGTTGTAAGAGTACTTTATATATTTTGGATACTAGACCCTTATCAGATATGAGTTGAAAATAATTTTTTCCCTTCTATAGGTTGTCTTTTTTAAAATTTAATTTAAATTTTAAACATCTTTATTGGAGTATAATTACTTTACAGTGTTGTGTTAGTTTCTACTGTATAACAAATTGAATCAGTTATATGTATACATATATCTCCATATCCCCTGCCTGTTGTGTCCCCCTCCCACCCTCCCTATCCCACCCCTCTAAGTGGCCACAAAGCACCGAGCTGATCTCCTTGTGCTATGCGGCTGCTTCCCACTAGCTATCTATTTTACATTTAGTAGTGTATAAAGGTCATTGCTACTCTTTCACTTCATTCCAGGTTACCCTTCCCCTTCCCCATGTCCTCAAGTCCATTCCCTACCTCTGTGTTTTTATTCCTGTCCTGCCCCTAGGTTCATCAGAACCATTTTTTTTTTTTGATGATGGCCATTCTAGACTGGTGTGAGGTGATTCCTTACTGTGATTTTGATTTGCATTTCTCTAATGATTAGTGATGTTGAGCATCCTTTCATGTGTTTGTTGGCAATCTGTACATCTCCTTTGGGGCAATGTCTATTTAGGTCTTCTGCGCATTTTTGGATTGGGTTGTTTGTTTTTTTGATATTGAGCTGCATGAGCTGCTTGTACATTTTGGAAATTAATTCTTTGTCAGTTGCTTTGTTTGCAAATATTTTCTCCCATTCTGAGGGTTGTCTTTTCATCTTGTTTATGTTTTCCTTTGCTGTGCAAAAGCTTTTAAGTTTCATTAGGTCCCATTTGTTTATTTATGTTTTTATTTCCATTTCTCTAGGAGGTGGGTCAAAAAGGATCTTCCTGTGATTTATGTCAAAGAGTGTTCTGCCAGTGTTTTCCTCTAAGAGTTTTATCATGTCTGGTCTTACATGTAGGTCTTTAATCCATTTTGATTTTATTTTTGTGTATGGTGTTAAAAAGTGTTCTAATTTCCTTCTTTTAGATGTAGCTGTCCAGTTTTCCCAGCACCACTTATTGAAGAGGCTGTCTTTTCTCCGTTGTATATGCTTGCCTCCTTTATCAAAGATAAGGTGACCATATGTGCATGGGTTTACCTCTGGGCTTTCTATCCTGTTCCATTGATGTATATTTCTGTTTTTGTGCCAGTACCATACTGCCCTATTACTGTAGCTTTTTAGTATAGTCCGAAGTCAGGGAGCCTGATTCCTCCAGCTCCATTTTTCTTTCTCAAGATTGCTTTGACTATTCGGGGTCTTCTGTGTTTCCATGCAAATTGTGAATTTTTTTGTTTTAATTCTGTGAAAAATGCCAATGATAGCTTGATAGGGATTGCATTGAGTCTGTGGATGCTTTGGGTAGTATAGACATTTTCACAATGTTGATTCTTCCAATCCAAGAACATGTTATATCTCTCCATCTATTTGTATCATCTTTAATTTCTTTCATCAATGTCTTATAGTTTTCTGCATACAGGTCTTTTGTCTCCTTTGGAAGGTTTATTCCTAGGTATTTTATTCTTTCTGTTGCAGTGGTAAATGGGATTGTTTCCTAAATTTCTCTTTCAGATTTTTGTTTGTTAGTGTATAGGAATGCAAGAGATTTCTGTGCATTAATTTTGTTTCCTGCTACTTTACCAAATTCATTGATTAGCTCTAGTAGTTTTCTGGTATCCTCTTTGGGATTCTCTATGTATGGTATAATGACATCTGCAGACAGTGACAGTTTCACTTCTTCTTTTTGGTTTTGGATTCCTTTTATTTCATTTCTTCTCTGATTGCTGTGGCTAAAACTTCCAAAACTATTTTGAATAATGGTGGTGAGAATGGGCAGCCTTGTCTTGTTCCTGATCTTAGAGGAAATGTTTTTCAATTTTTCACCATTGAGAACAGTGTTGGCTGTGGTTGTGTCATATATGGCTTTATTATGCTGAGTTAGGTTCCCTCTGTGTCCACTTTCTGGAGAGTTTTTATCATAAATGGGTGTTGAATTTTGTCAAAAGCTTTTTCTACATCTATTGATATTATCATATGGATTTTATCCTTCAGTTTGTTAATATGGTGTGTCACATTGATTGATTTACATATACTGAAGAATCCTTGCTTTTCTGGGATAAACCCCACTTGATCATGGTGTATGGTCCTTTTAATGTGCTGCTGGATTCTGTTTGCTAGTATTGTGTTGAGTAGTTTTGCATCAATGTCATGAGTGTTATTGGTCTGTAGTTTTCTTTTTTTGTGACATCTTTCTCTGGTTTTAATATCAGGGTGATGGTGGCCTCGTAGAATGAGTTTGGGAGTGTTCCTACCTCTGCTATATTTTGGAAGAGTTTGAGAAGCATAGGTGTTAGCTCTTCTCTAAATGTTTGATAGAATTCACTTGCAAAGCCATCTGGTCCTGGACTTTTGTTTGTTGGAAGATTTTTAATCACAGTTTCAATTTCAGTGCTTGTGATTGGTCTGTTCATATTTTCTATTTCTTCCTGGTTCAGTCTTGGAAGTTTGTAGTTTTCTAATAATTTGTCCATTTCTTCCAGGTTGTCCATTTTTTTGGCATATAGTTGCTTGTAGTAGTCTCTCATGATCCTTTGTATTTCTGCAGTGTCAGCTATTCTCCTTTTTCATTTCTAATTCTATTGATTTGGGCCTTCTCCCCTTTTTTTCTTGATGAGTCTGGCTAATGGTTTATCAATTTTGTTTATCTTCTCAAAGAACCAGGTTTTAGTTTTATTGATCTTTTCTCTTGTTTCCTTCGTTTCTTTTCCATTTATTTCTGATCTGGTCTTTATGATTTCTTTCCTTCTGCTAACTGGGGTTTTATTGTTCTTCTTCCTCTAATTGCTTTAGGTGTAAGGTTAGGTTGTTTATTTGAGATGTTTCTTGTTTCTTGAGGTAGGATTGTATTGCTATGACTCCCAACCACTGCACCACCAGGGAAGCCCTCTTGTTTCTTAAGGTAGGATTATATTGCTATAAACTTCCCTCTTAGAACTTCTTTTGCTGCATCCCATAGGTTTTGGATCATCAGTTTTCATTGTCATTTGTTTCTAGGTATTTTTTGATTTCCTCTTTGATTTCTTCAGTGATCTCTTTGTTAATTAGTAGGGTATTGTTTAGCCTTCATGTGTTTTTTTGTTTTACAGTTTTTTCCTGTAATTGATATCTTGTCTCATAGTGTTTTGTTTTGAAAAGATACTTGATAAGGTTTCAATTTTCTTAAATTTACCAAGGCTTGATTTGTGACCCAATATGATCTATACTTGCAAATGTTCTATGAGCACTTGAGAAGAAAGTGTATTCTGTTTTTGGATGGAATGTCCTATAAATATTATTTAAGTCTATCTGGTTTAGTGTGTCTTTTAAAGCTTGTGTTTCCTTATTTTCATTTTGGATGATCTGTCCATTGGTGAAAGTGGGGTGTTAAAGTCCCCTACTGTTATTGTGTTACTGTCGATTTCCCCATTTATGGCTGTTAGCACTTGCCTTATGTGTTGAGGTGCTCCTATGTTGGGTGCATAAATATTTACAATTGTATATCTTCTTGGATTGATCCCTTGATCATTTTGTTGTGTCCTTCTTTGTCTCTTATAATAGTCTTTATTTTAAAGTCTATTTTGTTTGATATGAGTATTGCTACAGCAGCTGTCTTTTGATTTCCATTTGCATGGAATATATTTTTCCATTCCCTGACCTTCAGTCTGTATGTGTCCCTCGGTCTGGAATGGGTCTCTTGTAGACAGGATATATATGTGTCTTGTTTTTGTATTCATTCAGTGAGCCTGTGTCTTTTGGTTGGAGTATTTAATCCATTTACCTTTAAGATAGTTATCAATAACTGTATTTCTGTTACTGTTTCCTTAATTGTTTTGGGTTTGTTATTGTAGGTGTTTTCCTTCTCTTGTGTTTCCTGCCTAGAGAAGTTCCTTTAGCATTTGTTGTAAAGCTGGTTTGGTGGTG
>NC_041217.1:69698932-69709444 GCF_002837175.3 Physeter macrocephalus
CCGGGGCACGAACCCGTGTCCCCTGCATCGGCAGGCGGACTCCCAACCACTGCACCACCAGGGAAGCCCTCTTGTTTCTTAAGGTAGGATTATATTGCTATAAACTTCCCTCTTAGAACTTCTTTTGCTGCATCCCATAGGTTTTGGATCATCAGTTTTCATTGTCATTTGTTTCTAGGTATTTTTTGATTTCCTCTTTGATTTCTTCAGTGATCTCTTTGTTAATTAGTAGGGTATTGTTTAGCCTTCATGTGTTTTTTTGTTTTACAGTTTTTTCCTGTAATTGATATCTTGTCTCATAGTGTTTTGTTTTGAAAAGATACTTGATAAGGTTTCAATTTTCTTAAATTTACCAAGGCTTGATTTGTGACCCAATATGATCTATACTTGCAAATGTTCTATGAGCACTTGAGAAGAAAGTGTATTCTGTTTTTGGATGGAATGTCCTATAAATATTATTTAAGTCTATCTGGTTTAGTGTGTCTTTTAAAGCTTGTGTTTCCTTATTTTCATTTTGGATGATCTGTCCATTGGTGAAAGTGGGGTGTTAAAGTCCCCTACTGTTATTGTGTTACTGTCGATTTCCCCATTTATGGCTGTTAGCACTTGCCTTATGTGTTGAGGTGCTCCTATGTTGGGTGCATAAATATTTACAATTGTATATCTTCTTGGATTGATCCCTTGATCATTTTGTTGTGTCCTTCTTTGTCTCTTATAATAGTCTTTATTTTAAAGTCTATTTTGTTTGATATGAGTATTGCTACAGCAGCTGTCTTTTGATTTCCATTTGCATGGAATATATTTTTCCATTCCCTGACCTTCAGTCTGTATGTGTCCCTCGGTCTGGAATGGGTCTCTTGTAGACAGGATATATATGTGTCTTGTTTTTGTATTCATTCAGTGAGCCTGTGTCTTTTGGTTGGAGTATTTAATCCATTTACCTTTAAGATAGTTATCAATATCTGTATTCCTGTTACTGTTTTCTTAATTGTTTTGGGTTTGTTATTGTAGGTGTTTTCCTTCTCTTGTGTTTCCTGCCTAGAGAAGTTCCTTTAGCATTTGTTGTAAAGCTGGTTTGGTGGTGCTGAATTCTCTAAACTTTTGCTTGTCTGTAAAGGTTTTAATTTCTCCATCAAATCTGAATGAGATCCTTGCTAGGTAATGTTTTTTATAGGTTTTTCCCTTTCATCACCTTAAATATGTCCTGCCACTGCCTTCTGGCTTGCAGAGTTTCTGCTGAAAGATCAGCTGTTAACCTTATGGGGTTTCCCTTGTATGTTATTTGTTGCTTTTCCCTTGCTGCTTTTAATATATTTTATTTGAATTTAATTTTTGATAGTTTGATTAATATGTGTCTTGGCGTGTTTCTCCTTGGATTTATTCTCTGTGGGACTCTCTTCACTTCCTGGATTTGATTGATTATTTGTTTTCCCATGTTAGGGAAGTTTTCAACTATAATCTCTTCAAATATTTCTCAGACCCTTTCTTTTTCTCTTCTCCTGAGACCCCTATAATTTAATGTTGGTGTGTTTAATATTCTCCCTGAGGTCTCTGAGAGTGTCCTGAATTCTTTTCATTCTTTTTTTCTTTTTTCTGCTCTGGCACAGTTATTTCCATCATTTTATCTTTCAGGTCACTTATCCGTTCTTCTGCCTCAGTTATTCTGCTGTTGGTTCCTTCCAGCGTATTTTTAATTTCATTTCTTGTGTTGTTCATCATTGTTTGTTTGCTCTTTAGTTCTTTTAGGTCCTTGTTAAATGTTTCTTGTATTTTCTCCATTCTATTTCTGAGATTTTGGATCATCTTTACTATCATTACTCTGAATTCATTTTCAAGTAGACTGCCTATTTTCTCTTCATTTGTTTGATCTGGTGGGTTTTTACCTTGTTCCATGATCTGCTTCATATTTCTCTGCTTTTTCATTTTGTTTAACTTACTGTGTTTGGGGTCTCCTTTTCTCAAGCTGCATGTTCGTAGTTCCCATTATTTTTGGTGTCTGCCCCAGTGGGTGATGTTGGTTCAGAGGCTTGTGTAGGCTTCCTGGTGGAGGGCACTTGTGCCTGTGTTCTTGGTGGGGCTGGATCTTGTCCTTCTGGTATGCAAGCCCGCATCTGGTGGTGTGTTTTGGAGTGTCTGTGAACTTAATATGCCTTTAGGCAGCCTCTCTGCTAATGGGTGTGGTTGTGTTCTTATCTTGCTAGTTGTTTGGCATGGGGCATCCAACACTGGGGCTGGCTGGCCATTGGGTAGAGCTGGGTCTTAGTGTTGAGACAAATTTGTCAGTGAGAGTTCTCACTGATTTATATTATTTGGGGCTGGGCAGTTTCTGGGGGCTTGGCAGTTTCTGGTGGTGCAATGTCCTGGACTCGTCCCTCCCACCTCGAAGACTCAGGCCCAAAACCTGGCCTGAGCACCAAGACCCTGCCAGCCACACGGCTCAGAAGGAAAGGAAGAGAAAAAAAGAACAAAAACAACAAAACGAACAGACAGAACCCTAGCACAAATGGTAAAAGCAAACCTATACAGACTAAATCACACAAAGAAACATACACAGAAAAAGAGAAAAAGGAAAGAATACATATATATATATATATGGAAGAGAGCAACCAAACCAGTAAGGAAATCCACCAATGATAATCACTAAATAGTATACTAAGGTGAACATAAAACCAGAAAGAAATTAGGCACAGAAGGCAAACCTGAAGTCAACACTTGCTCCCAACGTCCACTGCCTCAATTTTGGGAATATTCATTGTCTATTCAGGTATTCTTCAGTTGCAGGGTTTATCAGTTTGATTGTGGGGATTTAATCTGCTGCTCCTGAGGCTGCATGGAAAAATTTTCCTTCCTCTTCTTTGTTTGCACAGCTCCTCAGGTTCAGCTTAGGTTTTGGCCCCACCTCTGCATGTAGGTTGCCTTCAGGTGTCTCTTCCCTGCCCAGACAGTAGGGGTTAAGGCAGTGGCTGATTAGCACTCTGTTGCTTACTCAGGCCGGGGAGAGGATGGGGGTACGGTAGTCATAATTGGAATGCGGGGTGAGCCTGAGGTGGCAGAGGCCATCATGACATTGCAGCAGCCTGAGGTGTGCCATGTGTTCTCCCGGGGAAGTTGTCCTTGGATCTCGGGACCCTGGCAGTAGCACGCTGCACGGGCTGCCGGGGGGGTGTTGACAGTGGCCTGAACTTGCACACAGGATTCTTGGTGGCAGTGGGAGCAGTCTTAGCATTTCATTCCCTTCTTTGGGGTCCAAGCTGATAACCACGGCTCACTGCCGTCTCTGGAGCTCCCTTAGGCAGTGCTCTGCCTTTTGTGGGCACAGTGGGAAGGGATCCCCTCTCTTTGCACACCCCAAAAGAAAGGTCTCTTGCCTCTCCGGCAGGTCCGGACTTTTTCCCGGACTCCATCCAGGCTAGCTGTGCTGCACTAGCCCCCTTCAGGCTGTGTTCACATAGCCAACCCCAGTCCTCTCCCTGGGGCCTGACCTCCAAAGCCCAAGCCTCAGCTCCCAGCCCACACCCACCCTGGCGGGTGAACAGACAAGCCTCTCAGGCTGGTGATATGGAAGAGAGCAACCAAACCAGTAAGGAAATCCACCAATGATAATCACTAAATAGTATACTAAGGTGAACATAAAACCAGAAAGAAATTAGGCACAGAAGGCAAACCTGAAGTCAACACTTGCTCCCAACGTCCACTGCCTCAATTTTGGGAATATTCATTGTCTATTCAGGTATTCTTCAGTTGCAGGGTTTATCAGTTTGATTGTGGGGATTTAATCTGCTGCTCCTGAGGCTGCATGGAAAAATTTTCCTTCCTCTTCTTTGTTTGCACAGCTCCTCAGGTTCAGCTTAGGTTTTGGCCCCACCTCTGCATGTAGGTTGCCCTCAGGTGTCTCTTCCCTGCCCAGACAGTAGGGGTTAAGGCAGTGGCTGATTAGCACTCTGTTGCTTACTCAGGCCGGGGAGAGGATGGGGGTACAGTAGTCATAATTGGAATGCGGGGTGAGCCTGAGGTGGCAGAGGCCATCATGACATTGCAGCAGCCTGAGGTGTGCCATGTGTTCTCCCGGGGAAGTTGTCCTTGGATCTCGGGACCCTGGCAGTAGCACGCTGCACGGGCTGCCGGGGGGGTGTTGACAGTGGCCTGAACTTGCACACAGGATTCTTGGTGGCAGTGGGAGCAGTCTTAGCATTTCATTCCCTTCTTTGGGGTCCAAGCTGATAACCACGGCTCACTGCCGTCTCTGGAGCTCCCTTAGGCAGTGCTCTGCCTTTTGTGGGCACAGTGGGAAGGGATCCCCTCTCTTTGCACACCCCAAAAGAAAGGTCTCTTGCCTCTCCGGCAGGTCCGGACTTTTTCCCGGACTCCATCCAGGCTAGCTGTGCTGCACTAGCCCCCTTCAGGCTGTGTTCACATAGCCAACCCCAGTCCTCTCCCTGGGGCCTGACCTCCAAAGCCCAAGCCTCAGCTCCCAGCCCACACCCACCCTGGCGGGTGAACAGACAAGCCTCTCAGGCTGGTGAGTGCTGGTCAGCAGCGATCCTGTGTGCGGGAATCTCTCTGCTTTACCTTCTGCACCACTGTTGCTGTGCTCTCCCCCATGGCTCTCAAACTCCCCGCCCCCCCCACCACCCACCCCTGTCTCTGCCAGTGAAGGGGCTTCCTAGTGTCTGGAAACTTTTCCTATTTCACAACTCCCTCCCAGAGGTGCGGGTTCCATCTGTATTCTTTTGTCTGTTTTTTCTTTTTTCTTTTGCCCTACCCAGGTACCTGGGGATTTTCTTGCTTTTTGGGAAGTCTGAGATCTTCTGCCAGCATTCAACATGTGTCCTGGAGGAATTGTTCCACATGTAGATGTATTTTTAATGTATTTGTGGGGAGGAAGGTGATCTCCACGTCTTACTCCTCCACCATCTTGAAGGTCCTTTCCGGGTTGTCTTTTATTAACTGACTTTATTTCTAACCTTTAAAAATTGTATAAAAATAAGTCTTTAAAAAAGACTTTTTTTAAGAATAGTTTTAATTTCACAACAAAATTGAGGGGAAGGTAAAGAAATTTTTCATGTATTTCCTACCCCCACATATACATAGCCTCCCCTATTATCAACAGCCCCCATCAGAGAGTACATTTGTTGCAGCTGATGAACTGGGCCTCGTGCTTTCTGTTTTAAAGGTTATTAATTTTTGATTCAATTTCTTTCATAGATATAGAGCTATTCAGATTGTTTCTTCTTGTGTGAATTTTTACAGGTTGTGTCTTTCAAGGAATTGTGGTCCATTTCATCTGGGTTATCAAATTTGTGGGCATAGAGTTGTTCAATAAAGGATTCTTTTATTATCCTTTTATGGGGTCTGTAGTGATCTCCTCTGTTTCATCTAATATTAGTACTTAGGGTCCTATCTCTTTTTTTTTTGATTAGCCTGCTTAGAGGCTTATTGATTTTATTGATCTTTTCAGCTTTTGGTTTCATTGATTTTTCTCTGTTGATTTCCATTTTCAATTTCATTGATTTCTGCTGTAATCATTATTATATATTTTCTTCCACTTACGCTGTGTTTAATTTGCTCTTCTTTTTCTAGTTTCCGTAGGTGGAAACTTAGATTATTGATTTCAGATCTTTTTTCTTTTCTAATATATGTATTCAATGCTATAATTTTCCCTCTAAGCACTGTTTTTGTTGACTCCCACAAATTTTGATAAGTTGTATTTCCATTTAGTTCAAAATATTTTAAAATTTATCTTGAGATTTTTCTTTGATCCATGTGTTATTTGGAAGCATGTGTTTAATCTCCATGTATTTTGAGATTTTACAATTATCTTTTTGTTACTGATTTCTAGTTTAATTCCATCGTGGCCTGAGAGCAGATATTGTATGATTTTTATTCTTTTAAATTTGTTAAATTGTGTTTTATGGTCCAGAATGTGGTCTATATTGGTGAACTTGTGAGCTTGAGAAGAATGTGTAATCTGCTATTTGTTGAAGTAGTCTATAGATGTCCATTATATCCAGTTGTCCCAGAACCATTTGATGAAAAGACTCTTTATTCCCCACTGAATTATCTTAACACCATTATAATGATCTAAAAGGTATATGGGTTTATTTCTGGACCCTCAGTTCTATTCCATTGATTTGTATATCTGTCTTCATGCCAGTAGCACACAGTCTTGATTACTCTAGCTTTGTAGTAAGCTTTTGAAATTGAGAAATGTGAGTCCTCCAATTTTGTTCTTCTTTTTCAAGAGTATTTTGGATACTCATTAAGTTTTTCTGAAAAGATAACTGTTTGTGTAATGCTAACAAAACCAATTTCTTATAGGGTTTATAACATATGTAGAAGTAAAGTGAATGACAAAAAGCACAAATAAGAAGGAACATGTGAAATTAGACTGTTCAGTTTTCTTGTATGATATGTAAAAATGATATAATGTGAATTCAAGGCAGACTTTGGTAATTTAAATGTACATATTGTAAACCTTAAGACAATGATGATGAAGAAGGATGAGAAGGAGGAGATAAAAAGCCAAGATAGCTAGATACCGTTGAATACTAAAAATGCATGATTTTTGCAAAATAAACTAGGAAAGAAGGAACAATAAACAAAATAGTAAATAACTGGTCACATGGGAGACAGCTGTATAAACAGCTACTTAAAAATAAATGGACTAAACATCTAATTAAAAGACAGAATTTGTTGCCATTAATAAAAAAGCAGGACCTCTTATATTTATATGAAATGCATTTTAAATATAAATACCAGATAGATTAAAAATAAACAGATAAAAAATATATGCCATACAAACACTCAGCAAAATAGACTTCAGAGGATAAATTATATTGGGGAAATTAGACTTCAGGATAAGGAATATTAGCATAGATAACCAAAAACATTTCAAGATGATAAAAGGGTCAGTTTATCAAGAAGACGTAACAATTTTAAATGTCTGTGCACCTAATACCGGAGTTTAACATAAATGGAGCAGAAACTGATATACCTAAAAGGAGAAATAGACAAATCTACAATTGTAGTTGGAGATTTCAACTCTTCTTTCTTAATAATTGATGTAACATGTAGTAGATATAAGTACAAATATAAAGAAAAAGAAGACATAGAAGAAAAAAGAAATAGATTGAAGAAAAAAAAAAGAAGACCTACAGTTTCCACTAACTTGACCTAATTGACAGTTAGTGAACATTTCATCAAAAACAGAATAAACATTTTTTTTATGTGTGCATAGGATATTCACCAAGATCATTTCCTGGGATTTAAACAAGTTTGACTACATTAAAAAGGATTAAAATGATGGAGTATCTCCTAATACCATAATGAAATTAAATTAGAAATCAATAACAGAAATACATGTGGAAAATACCTGAATATTTGGAAATTAAACACCACTTTCCTAAATAATCCATGGGTAAAGGAGAAATCATAAGGAAAATTAGAACATATTTTGAATTGAATGAAAGTAAAAACAAAACATAACAAAATTTGTGTGATGCAGCTAAAGCAGTGCTCAGGGAGAAATCATAGTGTTAAAGTTTTATATATGATTAGAAAAGTTAGCAGGAAGGTCAACAGTCTATCTTTCCATCTTGTAAAAAGCTAGATCATGAAGGGCAATTAAACCCAATGTAAGTAGATCTGACCAAGTTGTTGCATACTTCCACAGCTCATTCTTTTTTTTATTGAATGTAGTAGTAGTATTCCATGGTATGGATTTATTTTTTTTTGCCGATTTTCAGTTGGATTGTTTGTTTCCTTACTGTTGAATATTGAGAGTTTAAAAAATTTTTCTGGGAATCTGCTGCAATCCACTTCCAGATTTTCCCCAAAATTACATATGATCACAGAAGTAGTAGAAGGAGCTCTGATGCAGTGAGAAGAAAAAGAAACAATAATCTTTAAGAACCATTATGAATTTAGTCATATGATTACAATTATGATTACTTTAAAAGTTTTAAATGTCAAAATTTTATTAGAAAATAAGCAAAATGTAGCTACACTTGGGAAATATGTTTTCCTAAGAAATTTATTGAGCATCTTACCATATGCAAATTTGTGCTAGGCACCAATAAGTCTTTATTAGTTCATTAATAGCAAGATTTAAAGTGAGAACAGAAATTTATTAAATTATGAAATTTTAAGATGATAGAGAATACTATTTGCAGAATTAGCAACTTAGTGCATTTCCCCCCTAACCTGATGCTGACTCCACAGCCTAATATATGAAATATCAGCAGCTTCGATGTCCTCCTCAGACTATGCTCTGTGAAGCAGAAATTATTTGTAGGGCTGTTTGTTCTTATCTCTAGGTTTTGAGCGGCAGTAGGGATATGTTTTCTCCAGGGGAGAGCAGGCAAGAGAGGGAGGGTTATGTATGAGGCTTTGGGTTCCAAATGGAAAGACCCTTTAAATCTTCTTTATAAAAATAGGAGGTGATACAATATGCTGAGTGTGAGGGTAACGAATGAGGTTGGGGGCTGAGTACAGGGGAGACTGGGAGACCCCTTATGGATGATGCAGTGCAAGAATGGTGTGCAAAGAATAAATGAACCAAAGGATGACATCCAGCAGACTGAAGACAGGGCTGTCCAAGTCTCTCCCTGGGACCAGTGACATGGGAAGAAGAGACCAATCACACATTTCCACCCTGAGCATCCAGTGTACTCTGAATCCTCGACTTCACAGTTTAGATGTGGGTGAATCAGAGTTTACAGCCAACCATACTGCAATGAACCTGACAAAGAGAAAAAATGGCTCTGAATCAGATTTTTATTTAGCTCTTAGGAAAAGAGGGAGAGGTTCTTGCGTGACTAAAGACAGTGATGAAAGAGGATTGAGCACAATGAAGGGCATGGCAGGAAATTTAAAAGGGAATTTATAGTTAATTTATAGTGGCAGAGGAATTTTAAGCCTCTGGAGGCCAGAGATTAGGTTGTGCATTTCTTGGTATCCACCTCTGCATCTAGCAATGCTTAGATACATAGTGAGTACTCAGAAAGCACGAGGAAGGGGGGGAAGATGGAGGGCATTATTTTGGAGAATGACTGTTCTGAGCAGGAAAAGAGAAGCAAGCATGCATGCCCTACAAGTCACAGCCCACAGCCAACAGGCCAGAGTTCAGGGATACCTTCCCACTGCTAAAGAGGACTTAACAGTGACAATGGGAAAGTCAAGCAGAGCAGTACTTTGAGAGTGAAACAGGGACCTCCAAACTTGGGATCCTGTGACCCTGCGCTGTTAGCTGTATCCATCCTTTCTCTATTCTGGCTCTTACCTGGACTGGAATGCTTTCAAATGACTCTGGGTCTTCTCATTACTGGAATCTGGGCTACAGAGGTTAGAATGTATGCAGTAACTGATATTTTTAATAATTAACTATCATTGATTTCTCAGCCTAGGGTCATTCCCTTCCTCCCTTTCAGAAGCTCAGGCACTTGGCACCTGCGTGCAGAACTAAAAAATCATTCACAGATCATTGATACTCTGCAATGTTTCCCACCTCCCATTCCATGTGTGTAAACCCTGAAAGGTCTGAGCTTTGTGACAGAAGCTCCTACTCACTGGCGAGAAGCTTAATAACACTTTGTGATGGAGCTATGTCACATGTGCCCACACTGCCGTTGGCCTTAGGCTTTGCTCAGACAGGTAGGAGAGGTGATGGAGTGGGCCATAGGATGTGCAGGAAAAGAAGGAAAGCAATTGCTCATAAAAAGTTTTCATCCATTCTTTTTGCTACCTGACATTTTATTGGGTAAATATTTTTCTGCTTCTGTCTTTTTTGGGTCGATAAGAAGGGGACTTTGTCCCCTAGAGAATCTATTACTTTCTGTGTGAGCTTGATTCTAC
The DNA here is from genome assembly GCF_002837175.3 of Physeter macrocephalus. Classification (NCBI taxonomy): domain Eukaryota; kingdom Metazoa; phylum Chordata; class Mammalia; order Artiodactyla; family Physeteridae; genus Physeter; species Physeter macrocephalus. Next base: position 69,708,785 of record NC_041217.1, read on the forward strand.
AGCTGGAGAAACTTCAGCAGAAACGTATTCTTTCTTGTTGAGCCTTCACTGACTTCTCCCTTAACTGCAGGCTCCTGCTCTCTAGCATTTCCAGCAAGGATGGTGAATCAGTTCTCGTTAGGACTAGAATTGGAGAATACAGTTTGTACCATGGGGTTACAATATTGCCTCTGAAATCCTCAAAGCCTTAGCCACTCCAGTGCTCATCAGTGCTAGTGCTGGGAGTCTTCCTGGCCCATTGATAGGCTCTGGTCAGTGGGAAGGCCTTGGTGAGGAAGGGTCTGTGGCAGAGACACTTTGTAGGGGCTCATCCTAAGACTGTTCTGGGACAGGAGCAGGATTCCTTTGGGAATGGGTTCCATAAGGGCCATTCTTTGTGGAAGTGATTAGAGATTTGACTAACTGGGATTCTGTCCAGTTCAGATATTCTAGGGTAGTAGAAAAGAGTTTATCTTTGAACTCTGGGTGAAATGTTTTGTGTGACCAAGCCCCTTCCACAAACTGGGAAATAAATATGACTGGCATTTGAATGGCATTGCTATTAGAATGTCTTCCTTATATTTCTTTTTTTTTTAAGATGTTGGGGGTAGGAGTTTATTAACTTATTTATGTATTTTTGCTGTGTTGGGTCTTCGTTTCTGTGTGAGGGCTTTCTCCAGT
>NC_041217.1:69709662-69720313 GCF_002837175.3 Physeter macrocephalus
TGTCCCCTGCATTAGCGGGCAGATTCTCAACCACTGCACCACCAGGGAAGCCCCCTTCCTTATATTTCGAATACTTTTTTTGCATTGCTTATGTTTCAAGTTGCCCATTCAACTCAGTTAATTTCTCAAATGCCTTGTCAAGCTTGTGAAATGCCTTTTTTTGTGTAAACAGGTCTTTCACATATAATTATTATGCTCTTCATTAATCAGTTCTTCATTACCCTGAACAAAGGAAAATTAAGAGGAGTTAACCAAAATACATTTCAAACTGCCAGAATGATGTCACAAAATAAATCTGTGCTCTACAATGTATTTTCAATATTTTCATATGGTATTAGTTTACTAAGAGTTTCATCCTGATTGGATGCTGAATTTCATAAAAGGCTTTTTCTGCATCCATTGAGATGATGATATAGTTTTTATTTCTGTAATTGTGGTGAAATAAATTGATTTGAAGTGTCAACCCAATTTTGTATTCCTGGAATAAATACAACATGATTTTGATGTATTACCAGTTTTAAATATTGCTGTTGTCCTTGCCAGATTATAATATAAGGCCATACTCTCAAAAATAAGTTGGGGAGGGTGATGACAGCAAGATGGCCAAATAAGACATCCCTCATTTATATCCCCTACTCAACAACAATAATTAGGCATCCATCCTCAGACAAAAGGGCCTTTGTGCAAGCTTTGGGATCCAGTTAGGAGATGGTGAAATCCCAGTGCAATCCAAGACCAAGGCAGTCTCTAACTGAGGTGGCTGATTCTCTGACTGTGGTCCCAACTGCAGATCTGGAAACAGCTCTGTCCCCCTGTGAACTTAGCTAGAGTCCTGTTTTGTTTTGTTTTTTAAATAGATTTATTTATTTAACGTTTGGCTGCATTGGGTCTTCGTTCCTGCACACAGGCTTTCTCTAGTTGCGGTGAACGGGGACTACTCTTCATTACGGTGCTTGGACTTCTCATTGCGGTGGCTTCTATTGTTGTAGAGCACCGGCTCTAGGCGCACGGACTTCAGTAGTTGTGGCATGCAGGCTCAGTAGCTGTGGCTCACAGGCTCTAGAGCGCAGGCTCAGTAGTTGTGGCACACGGGTTTAGCTGCTCCGTGGCATGTGGGATCTTCCCGGATCAGGGCTCGAACCCGTGTCCCCTGCCTTGACAGGTGGATTCTTAACCACTGTGCTACCAGGGAAGCCTTACAGTCCTGTTTGACTTTGTTTCTTTCACCAGCACCATACACCAAGGGACCCAGGAGGAGTCATGACCCCCCATGCATCAGGTGATATGCATACAGACCTTGGTCTTGTCTGTGCACCTGGAAGTGGACTTACCGACTCCTGCCCCTTTTGGCTGTGCTCTGGGAGCCCCTAGAGGTGACATCAAGATGGCAACATAGGTCATTCCCAACTTTAGTCTCCTTCACAAAAAGACCAACTATCAACTATCCATAGACAGGACACAATTGTAAAAATCCCTGGGAGTAAGGCTGAAGTGACCTCCTAGAACACAGAGATGGAGAAGGACTGCACTGGAAGGGTAAGAGGAGAGGTTTCACTTTGACGGCATCACCCCTCCCTGTACTGGCACAGCACCACACTGAGGGATGGCTCCCCGGGGTCTACATTTGCCCCACTGGGAACAGAGAGCAAGGTGGACATCTAGCTCCCCCAGCTTTGGGTATACTTTCTGGGAGCCCACTCAGATCTTGTATCATGGGGATCACTGGGGATCAGATAGAGATAGAGAAGAGATTCAGTCATATCTTGATGGACCATATTCCTGTTTGTAGCAGTGCCCAAGTGACTCTATCTGCCCATCTGTAGAGTCTAGCCACTGGGCTCTACTGGCCATGGAGTCTATGCTATAGCCACACCCAGGCAGGGATGCAAATTTGCAGTCCTACACAACTGCTGATCATAGCCTCCCAGTCCCATCAGAGTGGAAGGCTTGGCCCGAGAACCCAGGTAGCCCTGGAGCCCATCTTACAGCCAAGAGCCAAGCCAGCAGCCCTACCAAACTGTTGAGCATAGCCTCTAGTTTCACACAATCAGGGAGCCTAAACAGTGACCCTGGACAGCCTCAGAGCCCAGCCTATGGCCCTGCATGATTGCTGAACACAGCCTGTGGCTTCATCCAGGCAGAGAGCCCGACCGATGAACCCATCCAATCATGGAGCATAACCTGTGGCCCCACCCAACCAGGTAGCCCAGAGAGCAACCTGCCCAACCATGAAGAATAGTCTCCAGGCCCACCCAACTGCAGGATACAGCTGGATGCGCTGTCCAACCAGAGAGCCTAGCTGGTGACCTTGCCCAACAGTGGAGCATCGCCAGTGGCCTACCTGATTGCGAAGTCCAGACTGTGGCCCCAGCCAACTTTGGGTTCAGCCTATGGCTCTGTCTGATTGCAGAGCTCAGCCTGAGGCTCTGTCTGACCCTGAAGCCATGCCTGCAGTTTATCCAGAACATGAACTCCAACCAGTGGCACCATCCTATTGGGGAGCACAGCCTGAAGCCCTTGGGAGCCACTTCCACCACATCTGTCTATTTCAGAACCTAACTTTCTCTTAAAAGTGTGTTGGAAAACTTAAGTGTGTGTTTGTGTATACACACCAAATATATAAGCCATATATATATATAATATATATATAATTATATATTATATGACACAATATATTATATAATATATTTGTATATATATTATATACTATATATCACACACACACACACACACACACACACACACACCCAGGGGTTATGAGGGAGGGATCAGTAGGTGGAACACAGGTGATTTTATTTAGGACAGTGAAACTATTTCGTATGATTCTACAGTGGTGGATATATGTTATTATAAATTTGTCAAAATTTTGTGTACAACACAAAAAACCTTAATGTTAACTATAGACTTTGGTTGATAATGATGTATCAGTGTTGGTTCATGGATTGTAACAAATGATGATGGTGGGGCAGGCTGGGTGTGTGTGTGTGTGTTGGGGAGGTAAGGGTATGTGGGAACTTCCATACTATGTGCTTAACTTTGTTGTGAACCTAAAACTGCTCTAAAAACTAAAGCCTATTAATTTAAAAATGCAAAAACAAAACAAAATAAAACATTTACCTTCTCATTGTTGCTTTCAGAAAATTTGTGAAGACAAAAAGAATGGTCAGTGTCCCAAAACACATGAATAGATGTTCAACATCACTAATAGGGAAATGGAAGTCAAAAGAGTATTGAGATACCATTTTTACCCCAAATTGCAGAACTTTGTAACTCTTTAGCCCTGTCAAGAATATGGAGAAACAGGAACTCCTACACACTGGTGGTTCAACTGTGAAAGGCTACAGCATTTTTAACAATTAGCTGGAACGTTATTATAAAACTTAAAATTTACCATCAACTCATAGATCACTGAAGGATAAGATCTAAAGTCATATACATTCCAGTAGGTAAAAATATATCTAAAACTTTGTACTGTATTTTTAGTCATAAATGTTTTTAATCATCAATAGAATGGTTGAATAAATTATAGTCCATATATACTATGGAATATTATGCAGTTATACAAAACAATGAATTAGATTTATTTGTATTAATATGAAGTGACATCTATAAAATACTTTAAGGAAAAATGCATATTGAAGACTAGTGCATGTGGTGTAGGACAGACGAAAATAAAACAAAGGAAAACATGTATCTTTGTCCATGTGCATAGAGAAAGGGGGTAAAAAGATACAGAACAAACCATTAACATTGACTGCCTTGGGGATGGGGCAAAAGGGGAAAAGTATTGGTGTTTTCTTTATACAGTAGCAATTGTTTTGCTGCAACAAGTATGTAGCTTGAAAGGAAAATTCAATAAATTGTAGTAGAAATGAAAACAACAGAAGAGGTATGGCTCCAGAGTCAAACATCTATAGACAATCAAACCTTTTATACTGCTGAGAGTGACTGCCTCTTAGTGTAACTCCTGAGCATTACTAGACTAAGAAATTCGTTTCTTTTCTATGTTTTGAGAGATGTTATAAAAAAAGAAATTAAACCTTCTGCTCTCTGAACATGGTGCATGGCTTACTTCAGGATGAGACGTCTGTTAGTTAAAGCTCAGTAAGTGGGTGAAGAAAAAGATCTCTACCCCCTACCCCACTACCATCCTGTTCCTAAATTGGTATCCATCTAGCTTAAGGGTATAGAGAATAATGTGTCATACCCCCCAAAAGAGAGTAAGGAGAAGAGGAAAAATTTCTATTTAAAAATATGTAAGTCCTGGACTTCCCTGGTGGTCCAGTGGTTAAGACTCCATGCTTCCAATGCAGGGGGCATGGGTTCGATTCCTGGTCGGGGAAGTTCTGCATGCCATGTGGTATGGCCAAAAAAAAAAAAAAAATGTAAGTCCTGTCTAACATCAAGCTCAAAGATAAAACATTGGCCATCAAATGATGCATAACAAATTACCCTAAAAGTTATTTATCAGTTTAAAACAACAATAAATGTTATCTCACAGTTTCTGTGGGTCAGGACTCTGGGAGTGGCTTTGCTGGGTGATTCTGACTCAGAGACTCTCATGAGGTCAAGGTGTTAGCCTGGGCCCATCTGATCTGCTTCCACGTTGGCTGATTCACTTGGCTGGTGAGTTAGAGCTGGTGGTTGGAGAAAGGCCTCAGTTTTTCCCAGGTGTGCTTCTACATATGACTACTTAGTATCCTCAGGATGTGGCAGTTGGACTCCTCCAAAGCTAGCTATCCAAGAAGAAGAGCAAGGAGAAGGCTGAAATGTCTTTTATGACCAAGTCTCAGAAGTCACATGCCATTGCTTTTGTACATTCTATTCTGTTAGAAGCAAGTCACTAAGTATGGGCCACCATCCAGAGGAGGGGAATTAATTCCACCTTTTGAAGGGAGGAGTATCAGAGAATGTGTGTACATAAGTTACAATCACCATCCAGTACTCTCTGCTGCCCAGTTGTTTTCTAGCTTTCAGGAATTTCTAAAAATTTCAAGTCTCCTGAAGGCATTCTTTTTCTCCAAAGGTTTATGGATTTTTTTTTTTCTTAATAGCTTTTATTTAATTTTATGAGATTTTGGTTATCCAGTATTCTGCATTCCCTTTCCTTGTACTTATTCCTGATGATACAAGGCCAGAACTCCACATGCTTTTGTAAAGATCTCTATCCTTATCTTTTCACCCCTAATCATAGATGGCTGAATATCATCATCCCAAAAGTCTGTTGGGACCAATGCCATCGTGACCTATATCCCTGTTCACATGAGTCACTGTAATATTAATAACATCTGACACTTATACAGCACTTACTCTAAGCCAGGCACTGTTTGAAAGGTTTTACACATACCAACAGCAAGTACACCAAGTCATCCTTCATGACCCAGATCTTTAGTTACAGTCTAACCTGCCCTCCCACACTTTTAACTCCCAAACCTTTCCCTTGGGGAACCCATGACCCATCACTGGCAAAATCCCTGTATGTTAAACCTCTTCTCTTGGATGTTTCCTTTACCTTTTTGCTCACATTGAAACCTGGCTCTTCCTTGATGGCACTGCTTCTTCCGTAGCCTTATGTGGCAGGCATTGTCTCTCCTTCATCCTTTGTTGTAATTGAGCTTGGGGATGGGATAGTTCTTTGCTCCTCATTGCTGCTTCCAGTTAATTCCCCACCTTTTTCCTCAGAAGGCTTTCAGCTTTGAAGTTCCTGCTGTCAGACTCTACTGTCTGGACATCTCTTTGTTGTCATTTGTAGACACTCTTGGTTACTCCCTTCCATTCCTTGAATATTTTTAACTCCTAGATTACTCACTCTCTATAGTGCTACTGTCCTAATTCTTAGTGATTTTGATAAGCATATAGACTCTCCTTGCAAAACTCTGGCCCCTTGGTTTTTGTCTTAGCCCCCATTGAGTTTTGTTCTCACTCTACCTCCATCACCTACTTCTGTGGTTGTACACTAGATCTTTCCATTATCAATTACTGTATCCCCTCTGTAATCTCTAAACCCACCATTGCCTCCCTTTCCAACTCTCCAGTACCCAAGGGAACAAATCTTCAGCCCAAATAGGACTTGAGCTCTGTGCTATTGTAATTTATACTAAGAAATATATATTTGGTCTTTGTCCTTTTCCTAGCACAGAGCTCCCAAAGCCCTCAAATTTCCTGTGATGAGAGCGATCAAGATGTCTTTTGTTATGTTAATGAGGTGACTTTTGGAAAGGACCTACAGATGGGGGCTGGTTGCCAGGGAAGCCAACCATGTGATGAGAGGGTTGGAAATTTCAGTCTCACCGCCCACCTCCAGGGAGGAGAGAGGGGCTGGAGATTGTGTTTAGTTACCAGTGGCCAATGATTTAATCTATTATGCAATGAAACCTCTGTAAAAACCCAAAAGGGCTAGCTAGCTTCAGAGAGCTTCCAGATTGGTGAACGAGCCAAGATTTGGGGGAACGTGGCACTCTTGGAGGGAGGAGGCATGGAAGCTCTGTGCATTTTCTCCATATCTTGCCCTATGCATCTCTTATCTCTGGCTGTTCTAATAAGTGAAATGTTTCTCTGAGTTCTGTGAGCTGCTCTAGAAAATTAATTGAACGTGAGGAACAGGTCACGGGAATCTCTGATCTATAGGTTGTTGGTCCGAAGCACAAGTGACACCCTGGACTTGTGATTGGCATCTGAAGTAGAAAGCAGTCTTGTGGGACTGAGCCCTCAACCTTGGAATCTGATGCTATCTGGGCAGATAGTGTCAGAATTGGGTTGAATTGGACATCCAGCTGCTGTGGGGAATTGCTTTGTGGTGTGGGGAAAACTCCCACACATCAGAATTGGGGGCAGAAGTATAAGTTCATTGATCTTAACACTGTTCCTCACTCCCCTCCAGTCCTAACTTCTCTCCTTACCCAGCTTAGATTCCTTGGTCCCTCATTATAATCACTCTCTTGCATAGACTCTCGTCTCCCTTATTTCTCTCTTTCTCCATTGCACTCACCTGGAAAACCTCCAAACCTAGTTAAATCCAACTTTCCAACTACTTTGCATCTAACACAGGCAGCAGAACTAGTTGGAGAAAAATACACAACCACTCTGACTAATCTCACTCTATGACACTGACTCTCTGTGGGCCAAAGTATTGCTAAGCAACCTTACCTTACCGTATTGTGTAGTCCAAACTTTCTTATACATTAGAATCTCTTGGGCAAGCTTTTAAAAAATCCTGATGTCAGGCCATGCCCCTAGACCAATTAAATCACAGTCTGAAGCAGTGGAGCCAGGCATCAGTTTGTTTTTTTTCAAAACTCCACAGCCAAGTTTGAGAAGCACTACCCTAACCCATTCACTCCTTTACTCTTTGAGATGACTTTCATCCATACAGGCTTCTTTGCTATTCCTCCAACATGCCAAGCACAGTTCTGCTACATGATTCTCTCTTTCTTCTGGGATACTTTTTCCCCAGAAAAGTATCCTGTCCCCCTTGCCTTACTTTGTTTTTCTCCTTAGCATTTATTACCATCTACCATGTTATATATTTATTCACCAATTATTTATTGTATATCTCCATCTACTAGAAGAATAGCAGAGACTTTGTGCATTTTGTTCATTGCCCATAACAAAATGTGCACAGTAAATTTGTTTCACTAACAGATCAATAGGTGCTCAATAAATGTATACTTTTTAAAGGCTAGGCAACAAACACTTCTCAGGATTTTATTGTGTTCAAGGCAACTGATATTTTATGCAATAAAATATGCATTTTTAAAACCTGACCAAAGGGGCTGGGGTGGGACTTGGATCAGAGGGTTTGGGATCTTGAAAGCCTTAAGAGCCAGTTCCTAGATATTGAGAGCAAGGCCAGTGGGGACAGTGGGGAGAGACAGTAGCAGCAGTGGCAGTAATGGAAGCAAATAGGAAATGTCACAGTACTGAGTCTGTAGGATTGTATTTTCAGCAACCAGAAGAAGAGAATCATGAACAGAACAAATTTACTTAAGCTCAAGGCCCAGAGAGACTCAGCTGGTGATCAGAGAGTGACCAGTGCTTGTCACCACAACACACAGATATGACACACTGCTCTAGTGAGCTGTTGGGGAGGAGAGAGTGTGTAGAAGTTGGGGTGGCAGTAATTATAAGGGTGACAGCCCAGCTTACTACAATTGGTTTGGGTACCAGTGGGTTTCCTTTTCAAACTTGGTGACTAAGGAAGTATGTATTCCATATGTGCTCTTAGAAGATCTAATACCAATGAGAATTTATAGACTAATAGTAGATCACAGTTTTTAAAGCTATGGATGGATCAAACGGAGTTTAATTTTTTTCATTAAGTATAATGAGTAAATCATTATGAGAGATCAAAAAATGAGTCTTTAGTCAATATTGTTTAACTTTGCTCCAATTATCCTACTTTTTACCCTTCTTAAGCATAGATTCACCACATGCAACAGTAATAGGCTTGAATCAATTCAGAAGTCTCTATGGACAATAAATGTCACATATCTTGATTTTTTCTGAATCAAATTAAATTTGTCACCAAATTCCCACTCATCAAAGCCCATGAGAAGTTGCAGAGTTGGTTCCCTTCCCTCTGCTGGATTGTACTGGACTCAGGTCTTATGCAGTCCAGAAGATGTGGGCAGACTGAATTTTGGACAGTGATGTAGATGTTTCATGCCTCACCTGCGAGTTAATTTGAAGTAGCTCACCTCTGTGCCAGCTTGGCCACAGGGACCCCTATTTACTAGTGTGGGTAGACTTATAATCTTAAAATCTTTCATTTAGCCATGATCAAAAAAAAATTTTTAAGTGTAATTTATAATGGAAAACCCCAGGAAGAAAGATTTCTGTTGTGTCCGGTTGTTTGTATTTTCAAGGTATAGATCTGGTCATTTCTTTCCTTAGTAAGGTGAATGAGAAGAAGTTAAGAAGAAGCAAGAAGTTTCTTGAGATATTCACAGGTTCTTTTGGAGCTATTTGTCACAAATTCATCCCAGAATATTCTTTTATTAAATACCTAACTTCCATGTAAGTTATGTAAGTTCCCCTGAGATGTAACCATCACTTGGGGAGCATATAATACATACTGTGTTCATTTTATGTACAAAAATGTTACACATTATACATTATAGAAGACTGAATTTTTCATTCAAATTGCAAATGAACTAATCAGCCATATGTTTTAAAATTTTATTTATTTAATTAATTTATTTTTGGCTGTGTTGGGTCTTCGTTGCTGCGTGTGGGCTTTCTCTAGCTGCGGCGAGTGGAGGCTACTCTTCGTTGCAGTGTGTGGTCCTCTCATCGTGGTGGCTTCTCTTGTTGCGGAGCACAGGCTCTAGGTATGTGGGCTTCAGTAGTTGTGGCATGTGGGCTCAGCAGTTGTGGCTAGCGGGCTCTAGGGCACAGGCTCAGTAGTTGTGGCTCATGGGCTCAGTTGCTCCGTGGCATGTGGGATCCTCCTAGACCAGGGCTCGAACCCATGTCCCCTGCATTGGCAGGCAGACTAACTACTGCACCACTAGGGAAGCCCCAGCCATATGTTAATCTGACTCATTCCTTTGCAAATCATATAGGTTATTTTTTTTTGTAAAGGAGAAAGAGGAGGGGAAGAAAACCGTTCATGTTCCATGATCTACTTTTTCTCCTTTCAGCAAGCAACAAATAAAGAATGCCCTTAGATATTCTAATTTCAAAATAATATGAAACTGTTTTTTATAGAGTTTAGTTTCCAGGGGTACTCATACAACTGTTTTCCCTCTGAGATCTTTCTATTTATGGGTTGCTGTGTATGGGGAGCATGCAGATTTCCGTATATCAAGCACTTGCAATCCATCAAATCCTTTCCTGTTTCTAGGGAATTAAACTCCCTTGGAGCTGTGCCACCTACTTCTCCCCTTAAAGCCACAGTCTCCATCATTCCCATTTGTGGACAAGCCATTCTGATCACCTTGGTGGGCTCCATTTTTGAAACACAAAGGTTTCTAGTTCTGAAACTTATGCAAAAAGCACTGTTTACCTCTCCCACATCAAGGAGCTTCTAGAGTGAGAAATGTCTCACTGTTTCTTTTTTGGGGTGATGGGAGTGGTGGAGGAGCAAATAATATATAGGTGGGTGTTAATGAAGAAGGGAAAAAAGGAGATGTTTTATTTATTCCTGATAAAGCCATAGCAGAAAAAAAGAGAAAAAACTCAATAATCCTTTATAAAAAAACCTTTAGAATAATACTTACTCTTTAGTAGGCTGGACCTCAACAGCCCAACTCCAATACCGTCTCACAAACTGTGAGCTCCTTAAGACCCAGCCTTCTCCCACTCTCTGTATCCTCTACATGCACTCTGTACCTGGCACTTCATAGCTGTTAAATAAAGGCTAGATGACCAAAGCAGAATCAAGTGACTGTTAACCCCTCTCCTTCTCATGTGGACATTGTAGTTTGAATATCCCAGGCTATCATAATTTATTCTTTTTTTTTAACATCTTTATTGGAGTATAATTGCTTTACAATGGTGTGTTAGTTTCTGCTTTATAACAAAGTGAATTAGTTATACATATACATATGTTCCCATATCTCTTCCCTCTTGCATCTCCCTCCCTCCCACCCTCCCTATCCCACCCCTCTAGGTGGTCACAGAGCACCAAGCTCATCTCCCTGTGCTATGC
>NC_041217.1:69720737-69721634 GCF_002837175.3 Physeter macrocephalus
GTTCCCTTTTCTCCACACCCTCTCCAGCATTTATTGTTTCTAGAGTTTTTGATGATGGCCAATCTGACCGGTGTGAGATGATATCTCATTGTCGTTTTGATTTGCATTTCTCTAATGATTAATGATGTTGAGCATTCTTTCATGTGTTTGTTGGCGATCTGTATATCTTCTTTGGAGAAATGTCTATTTAGTTCTTCTGCCCATTTTTGGATTGGGTTGTTTGTTTTTTTGTTATTGAGCTGCATGAGTTGCTTATAAATTTTGGATATTAGTCCTTTGTCAGTTGCTTCGTTTGCAAATATTTTCTCCCATTCTGAGGGTTGTCTTTTGGTCTTGTTTATGGTATCCTTTGCTGTGCAAAAGCTTTTAAGTTTCATTAGGTCCCATTTGTTTATTTTTGTTTTTATTTCCATTTCTCTAGGAGATGGGTCAAAAAGGATCTTGCTGTGATTTATGTCATAGAGTGTTCTGCCTATGTTTTCCTCTAAGAGTTTGATAGTGTCTGGCCTTACATTTAGGTCTTTAATCCATTTAGAGTTTATTTTTGTGTATGGTGTTAGGGAGTGTTCTAAATTCATACTTTTACACATACCTGTCCAGATTTCCCAGCACCACTTATTGAAGAGGCTGTCTTTTCTCTACTGTATGTTCTTGCCTCCTTTATCAAAGGTAAGGTCACCATATGTGCGTGGGTTTATCTCTGGGCTTTCTATCCTCTTCCATTGATCAGTATTTCTGTTTTTGTGCCAGTACCATACTGTCTTGATTGCTGTAGCTTTGTAGTATAGTCTGAAGTCAGGGAGCCTGATTCCTCCAGGTCCATTTTTCGTTCTCAAGATTGCTTTGGCTATTTGGGGTCTTTTGTGTTTCCATACAAATTGTGAAATTTTTGGTTCC